>NC_060277.1:112606970-112655472 GCF_021613505.1 Equus quagga | reverse complement strand
GGCTGCGCTGTCCGCGAGGGGCTCGAGGTGTCCCCGAAGGGCCCGGGACTGCGCTGTCCGCGAGGGGCTCGGGGTGTCCCTGGGAGTATCTGGGTGTTCAGAGGGAGGGCTCGGAACTGCGCCGTCCGCGAGGACTCGGAGTGGCCCCAGGGAGGGTCGGGGTCGCGCCGTCCGCGAGGGGCTCGGGGTGTCCCCGGAGAGGGCCCGGCGCTGCGCTGTCCGCGAGGGCTTGGGAGTGTCCCCGGGGAGGCCCAGGAGGAGTGCGATCCGGTTGCTCCGGTCCACTCTGCTGTTCGCCGAGAACCCCGGCCGGTGGTGGAGGGGAGAGCTGCACTAGCCAGAGTCCCCGGCGGGGGAGGAGGCAGCGGGTTGTGTCGATGTTGGGCACTATCGTTATGCACAGAAGCATCATTTATGCAGAATTCAGACTCTCTTTGGAAGGGCTTAAGTCAGAATTGGGGGGAGAGTGTTCTGTTTGGTAGCAGAGCGGAGACCTTGTTTCCTCCTAGTAAGAGATGCGGGAAGGGCTACCCCTTGAGGAGGTAACCTTCTTCATAGTCACGGTCACGATTATGGTCATGGTGGATGTGAAGGGGGGAGTAGAAGATGGGGTGTTTAGGTACCCATTGCTTTGGTCGCATAGTGTTGGGTCTCTCCTGGGGTTCTAGGAGCTAGAACAGCATTTTCAGACGGACAGATGAGACAGGAAACCATCCTGGCACTCACACAGTACGTTTTCTGTAGAGGATGCTGAGAACCAGGCCCCCAGTAAGAGGGACGCTCATTTCGCTCCTTCCTGGCTGGGGACTGGTGCTCTGTACGCCCTGCGGAAGAGCTCAGCTCGGAAGCCCCCCTCTAAAGGAGCCCCAGGGAGGCCCCAGCCTGTCCTTCCGGGGCTCCTTCCCCGCCAGCACGCGGTTGACCCTGTGGGTCCTGAGAGCAGTTTATCCTGGAAAAGTGAATTTAAAGGGCAGAGGGAGAGAGAACATGCTTGAATGGTGTTTGTTTGGAGGAAGCTATGTCTGAATACTCTTGGAGGTAGATACGTGGATAAGTGTTAGCCGTTCCTGGACCATAAGAACCGTGCACTGGAGACAGCATCCTTCCCCAGTTCTGGAGTGTGTTATCAAGTGTGCAAATCAGAGGCTGGGTGATGATTACAAGGATGTTTTTCTCTGGGTCCCTATACCTGAGAAGGAAAACATTTTTAGGTTATTGGTTAATGTTTCAAGTGAATTGGTGACGTAGAGGTTGATCTTTCTGTCAGATTTTGAAAAATCTTATTTGTTCAAAATCTTTCTGATTCCACATTGAGGAGTGGGCTATGGGATAGGTGTTCCTTAAGTTGCTGACCTCGAATTGAGTCAGGTTAAAACTCCCAGGTTCTCTTTATCCTCCTGCTACCCAGTTCCCAACTGTGGACTCATGTCCATCCGTGACAGGGTCCTCGCCTGTCCCTGGGCAGACACGAGTCTCGACTAAAGCAGGGACATTGTGGGGAGGGCTTCCTTATACAGATTGTCCTTTGTGCTGAGATGTTCGTCGTGCCCTCTTTTTCCACGTTGGTATGCTTCCATTTGGAGCTATCAGACACGACACATCTGACATTTGCTGTCAAGTAATGTGGGGACAGGAGAGGAATGAGGATTGGTCCTGCACATAATTATTGATGCAGAGTGAGGGGACGTGGTGGCTCACTGTGTCGTTCTCTCCCCACTGTGTGTGTTTGAACGTTTTCACAGCACAAAGTTTTTAAGTACCTTAATTTTATGTAATCAGTGATTGTGGATGGTAGTTAAAGAAAAAAATCCACACTTAGCAAAGTGAAGATTTGGCCACTCTTATTGCCCCTTTGTGGGCTTTTTAAAAAAAAAAAAATTTTTACTGCTTCATGAAATCTGAGAGTTGGAGATGATTGTCTGTTACTCTTTGGAGATTTAGATTTAGACTTGAGTTGTCTGGCGAGTGTGGGGAGATTTTTGTTCACTGGCGTGAAGGTTAAGGTACAGAGCAAACAGGCGTGTTTGGTATCCTGCACGTTGCAGTAACTGGTAGCTAGTTAGCTCAGCTCTCCTCCTGCTCTTCCTGAGTCCAGCGCTGTCTGGACTCCCGCCTTCGTGCCGACTGTTCTCAGGAGATGGTTGGCCTTCCTGCTCTTGTCGGCAGAGTGGGGCTGATGAGACAGTGGGAAGAGAGCCGGCTTCACGTGATGCTCTGTTCCTCCCAGGTTCTGATACCCATCCCGGGTGGCACGCTTGCAGCTTTGGTCATTGAACAGGCCGGAGCCGAGGAGCATGTGAATTGGAAGGCCCAGCACCACACCTGCCCATCTGCCCGAGCTCCTGACCCCACGCTCCCGCAGTGGCGTGCCCCAGTTCAGACCGTCCAGGTGAGCCCGCACGGATGTCTCTGTTTTTTCGTTCCTCCAAGTTACCGATAGGTGACCCACAGTAGTCGTTCAGTTGGTGAGACTCTTAGGTAGTTCTCCTTGGGAAAGGTGCTTTTATTTCCTCAAAGGACTAGTGCTTGCTTTTTAAAAAATAAGTTTCTTTCATTTCTGTTTTTTATTGAAAAAGAAATTTGATCCACATACAGAATTGGATGCTCCATAAGGATAAATTTGAATGGTTGAATACGAGGTGCTGGAGAAGGTCCTTTCAGTGGAGCACAGTTTGGAGGTACGCCTGACTAGTTGGTTCTCCTGTGCCAGGCTGGGTGCTAGATACCCGAGGGAGTCATCATTTTTCTCATGAGAGTGAGCAATTCAAAGAACGTATTTTTCTGCTTGAGACTCGAGTAGTCGTTGAGCTTTGGCTGGCATGGTTGAGTTGAGAGCTGGTGAGTGGGGAGGAAAAATGGTGGTTACAACTGTAGCCATCAGCGGTCATGGGGTTCCTGTTTGTTCCAATTTCTCCTGGCCTGGCTGCACCGCCTGTGTCAGTCCTCTGTTAGGGATGGTTATGTAGCTAGCACTCAGCACTCACCGAGTACGAGTCGTCTCATTAACGGCAGAACCACCTTTGGTACTTTTTTTGTCCCTGTTTTACAAAGAGTAGGAGACCTGCGAAGTCACAGTGATTGTCCGTGGGTTTCTAGCTAGTAGGTGATGGAAGAACCCAGGCCTGGCACATTCCAGAGCCCTGAGCTGCCGCTTCCCCACTTTGCTTAGGTTTAGGTGTCTTGCATACACTGTTCCAGTCCTGTCACTGTCCTTCCTTTTCTCCCTCACTTCTCCTCACTTTTAAAAAGATTACTTTGTACAGGCACTGTCCAATAATGCAAGCCACAAATATAATTTAAAATTTTACAGTAGCCACATTAAAAAATAAAAAGCAGATGAAATTAATGTTCACAATAGATTTTATTTAGCTCAATATATGTAAAATACTATCCTTTCTGCATATAACCGATCTGAAAGTTATTGAGCTGTTTTACATGCTCATACTAAGTCTTCGCAATCCTGTGTATATTTTGCACTTAACAGCATATCTCAGTTTGAACTGGCGTCTTTTCACGTGTCTGGTGGCCACACGTGGCTTGTGGCCTTCATTTTGAAGAGTGTGGGTGTGAACAGACAAGCATGCTTACCAGACTCACTGTGGTCACTCCTTTACTGCCCAGATTTGTGTGTGATCAGAGTGTCTTGGGAGACTTAGTGTCTCCTGTGTTTGAGCAGGTATTAGGACCACATGGTCGCCTTTTGAAGGAAATTGCACCAAGCTCCATGTCTGTGGTTACCTGACGGGTGTTTGTTGAAGAGATGCACATGGTGAGGGTGTCTGGCCTCCTCGGGCCGCTCCTGCCTCTCACCTCTGTTTTCAGAGAGAAGCGTGGACTCTGCTCTGTCTGAATGATTCGCAGTGTCTCCATGGTTTACACTTCCTTTGCAGGATTGGCAGCTGATCCAGAGAAGCTTCTGTGTGGCTAGCATCCGTAATGAGCGAAGAGGGCGTTTTAAGAGGAAGAGAGACCTAGCTGCTCATTGCTCTATGTTCCTTCTTGTCCCCACAGTGATGCACCATGCCAATAGTTGATAAGTTGAAGGAAGCCCTGAAACCTGGCCGCAAGGACTCGGCTGACGATGGAGAGCTGGGGAAGCTTCTGGCTTCTTCTGCCAAGAAGGTCCTTTTACAGAAGATCGAGTTCGAGCCAGCCAGCAAGAGTTTCTCCTATCAGCTGGAGTCACTAAAGAGCAAATATGTGTTGCTGAACCCCAAAACAGAGGGAGCCAGTCGCCACAGGAGTGGAGATGAACCACAGGCCAGGAGACTGGGTACAGACACGGGGTTTGCTGGCAGACAGGGCCTCACTGTGTCTTGACCCAGCAGATGGACGAAACGTTGACTGATTAGTAGGAACAAGAATAGAATGTAGTCAGAGTGGTGAATTTTATGTGGGGTTGTATATTAATGGAGCTTAGATATAGAAGTAATGATACAGGGTTGGTCGGAAAGAGCTCTGTGTCCTTAGAGGTTTCTTGGAACCTGTGGATGTTTAATAGGATCAGATGCAGGATTGGAAACAAGAAAGAGAAATGGGGTGGGCCTCAGAGTGCCTGGTTCCTCCAGCTGTTCATTCTCCAAGTCTTGTCCTCTCATCCATAGAGGCTCTTGGAATTCTAGACCTAAGCTGTCTGGGAGGTCTGTGGGATGACTGGGTTTTCTCCTGGGCTTCTAGGAATTTCCAGCAAATGGGAACACCAGTGACCTTTGATGCCGTGTTCTGAGTAACTGCCCACTCTAATTTACGTGCAGCCGTTTCTTTTTGTGGTCCAAGAGTGCAGAGACTTAAGGTGTCCTTCTCTCTCCCCCTGTCCCTTCCGCAGGCGGCGAGCACGGGTCTGAGGGCTGCGGTGATGGTGTCCCCGCCCCGCAGAAAGTGCTCTTCCCCATGGAGCGGCTGTCTCTGAAGTGGGAGCGAGTGTACCGCGTTGGTGCGGGCCTCCACAACCTCGGCAACACCTGCTTCCTCAACTCGACCGTGCAGTGTCTGACCTACACGCCGCCCCTGGCCAACTACCTGCTCTCCAGGGAGCACGCTCGGAGCTGTGAGTGCGAGTCGGCGGCGCGGGGAGGGCTGTGCGCCGCCGAGACAGACC
Organism: Equus quagga; assembly: GCF_021613505.1. NCBI lineage: Eukaryota > Metazoa > Chordata > Mammalia > Perissodactyla > Equidae > Equus > Equus quagga. Next base: position 112,650,374 of record NC_060277.1, on the reverse strand, counting down.
GGTCTCCTCGGTAGACGGAGCCACGTGCGCGTGGGGCTGGCATTCTCGGTCTGGGCCAAATCTGGGAGTGAAGTCTGTGACATGTAATAACTGTTAAAACCTAAATTTGAATTGTACCTGCTGCAGGGCAGGCTGTGAAGACAAGTCACTCAGGTGGAGTATTGTGTCCAAACTTTTCTGGAAATAATTACCGAAACAGAAAAAAACGTTTTCAAAAGATACCTCCAAAATATGTATATTAAATTATATGTCTGTTATTATACCAGTGTTTTATGTACATTATAAAACATGCCCCAAAGTAGAAATTTAAAGTGGGTAAAATAAAGATGAAATACAGTATAAGTTAACCAAACTGAAGAAATTAGAAAGTCCTAGTAGACTTTAAGCTATTAAAGAAATCAGCTCAGTGGTTAAAGAGCTTTCTATGAAGAAAACACCAGGCTGAGATGATTTACGGGTGAGTTTTGTGAAACTTAAGAAAGAGGTCATTCTAACTCTCTTCCAGAGAATAGGAAGAAAACTTCCCAGCTCGTTCTCTGAGGTTTTTATAACTCAGATAATGAAATTAAACAAGCACAATATGAGAAAGTAAAATTTCAATCTCATCTTATTCATGAACATAGGTGTAACTTTGTAAACAAAATACTAGCCAATTCAGTTGTCTTTTAAACACTGTGAGCAGCTTGTGTTCATCCTAGCGATGCAAGGGTGTTCTCATGCCGGAAGACCCCTAGGTGTAATCGTGGAGGGAGCACAGCGCAGGTCCCTAGAGCACTGCTCTTTGGGCCGGCCTGCTGCCTTTGCAGCTTGGCTTTGCTACAGAATAGCCTTGAGTCCTTGAGAATGGTGCCTCACCTCTTAAAAGCTTCCTCTTCCTCATCTGCAAGGTAATAATAATCGTCTCCCTCCTGGTGGTGGTGTGAAGGTTAAGTGAATTGTATAATTGCTTACCATGGGCCTTGGCACACACTAAGTGCTGTATAAGCGACTGCTGATTTTGCTACCTTAATTGCTATTACCATATTAACAGATTAAAAGAGAAAGGTCACCTGAAAATAGATGGAAAAAAAATTTTTGGTAAATTCTTAGCAAAGTAGCAGTAGAAAGGAGTTTCCTTATCTTGGCAAAGGGCGTCTACCAAAAACTACAAAAAAGCACTGTGAAAAGGAAAATATTGGAAGCCTACCTTTTAAAATAAGGAGTGAAACGAGGATGGCCGCTATCACCACTTCTGTTTTTAGGATGTGTTGGTCCCAACCAGAGCTGTGACATAGGAGAAAAAAGAGGGACTAACACTATTATTTGAAAATGATATTCTTGCGTAGAAAAGCAAAAGAATCTATAGAAAAATTAGAAATTAGGCGACATGACTAGATATAACATTAATATACAAAAGTTAGTTAAATTTCTCTACACCAAGCAAGGAGTTATTTAAAAATTGATATTGTAAAAAAATGTGTAATAGCAAGAGTGGTAACGTATCTAGATCTAGATTTACCAAGATGTGCGTGGAAAACGTTTACGGAAGGACGTTACATGGCAACCTATGTACGTGGGGACGTTGCCTTCACAGAGGGGAGCTTCAGTATTGGAAAAATGTTGGTTCTCCCCACATTGATATAGATATTAGTTTAGTTCCAGCTGATTGTAAAATTTATGTGGAGAAGCAAAGCAAAGGATCAAAAATAGCCAGGACACTTCTGAGGAAGGATGTGAGAAGAGAGATGCTCTGCCAACTGTGAAGTCTTCTCGTAAAGTTAGAGAAATTGAGATGTCGTGGTTTGGGTCAGGGAGAGATGACTGGTGCAGCAGAGCAGAGCGCCCAGACACAGACCTGCAGAACTTCAGAAATGTCGTGTTGCATGCCGCTTTTTCACATATACGTGTGTCTCCCATTTTAAATAAATGGAACTTTAAAAACTTGGGTTTACCTATGGAAAAGATGCAGTAGGACTCCTGTTTCGCAGCATACACACACACACACAAATGGATTAAAAACTTAGTATCAAAAGTCAAACCAATACTGTTACCACAAATGTGGGCAGACCTCTCTCTGACCTCGGAATGGGAGATTTCTTAAGACTCAGAAAGCGCTAACCATAAAAGAAAAAACCAGATAAATTCAGCTGCATTAAAATTAAGAACTTTTGTTCATGAGAAAACACCTAAAGAAAATTAAAAGACAAACGTGGAACCACAAACTGGGGGATGAAACCTGGGACACACAAACAACAAAGGATTGGTGCCCAGAATATGTAAAGATGGGCAAATCAGCAAAGAGAAGACAGTAACCTATAGAGAGAAACATGACGGACAGGCATCTTACAGAAGAGGAACCTCAGGTCAAGAAGTACAAGAAGAGAAGTTCAGCCTTTCTAGTAATCTAGAAGTCAGGCACTTGCCATCAAAACCACAGCAAGCTACTGTTCACACCTCTTATCGACGGTGCGGAAGTCTGACGGCACTGCATGTCAGGATGAAGATCGGTGAGGTTCTTCGTGTACTCCTGGTCTGAATTGGCATAACTCCTTTGGAAAACAGTCTGGCGTTTGCTTCCAAGTAATCTATTACCCAGCAATTCTACTCCTGCAGAAAAACTCTGATACATGGATACCAGGAAACCTGTATAAAAATGACCACAGCAAAAAATTGTAAGCAACCCAAGTGCCCATCAACAGAATTGCTACATGAGTCGTGGTGTAGTCGCGTGGTGCGATATGAAATAGAGGTGCAGAGAATGTGTTGCAGCTCTGTGGGTGAAGCGGAGTAACAATGTCGAGTGAGGAAAGGTCCCGGAAGACTGTGTCCAGCATGAATTCCTGTTTATAAAGTTGAAAAGCAAAAACAAGACAGTTTAGTACTTACGTGTATGTATATCTGTTAAAACTTGGAAAAAAACAAAAGAATGATTTTGAAAAATTGGTAAACAGTTAAAAATGAGGAAATCAGGATAGAAGCAGAGGCGGGGGGGTGGGAGTATGGGAGGAGCAATGTTGTGATAAAATTTGGGGTTGTGTGATGTGTTCAGGCATATTTTATCCTTGGTGCAGTCAGTGGATTCCGACTGCTAGCGACCCCGTGGGCAGCACAGTGGGGCCCACCCGGTCTTTCTGCTCTAGCCTCTCTCCTGCCAGGGCTCTATCAGGCAGTACTCCACTGCTAGTCATAGGGTTTTTTTTCTTTTAAAGATTTTATTTTTCCTTTTTCTCCCCAAAGCCCCCTGGTACACAGTTGTATATTTTTAGTTGTGGGTCCTTCTAGTTGTGGCATGCAGGACGCTGCCCCAGCATGGCTTGGTGAGCGGTGCCACGTCCGCACCCAGAATCCGAACCAGTGAAACCCTGGGCTGCCGAAGTGGAGCGCACAAACTTGGCCACTCGGCCACGGGGCTGGGCCTCAATCATAGGGTTTTCCTGGCCAGTGTTTTTGAGTGGGTGACCAGGTCCTTCTTCCTAGTCTGGAGGCTCCGCTGAAACCTGTCCGCCATGGGGGACCCTGCTGGTGTTTGAGACACCAGTGGCAGAGCTTTCAGCATCACAGCAACACACAGCCACCACAGTGTGACAACTGGCAGACGAGTGGTGTGGCTCCCTGACTGGGAAATGAACCTGGGCCGCAGCAGTGAGAGCATCGAATCTTAACACTAGACCATCAGTGCTGGCCTCAGGGATGTTAGTTATATTATAGTAAAAGAGTGAATGGAAGATGGCCATGCTATGGAAACTAGTATTTTTAAATGTCTTGTCGTTGTAATGGCTTCCTAGCAGCAAAAGTTAGTATAATCAAGGCCCAGTGCACACTTCTTTTTTTTTTTTTTCCTGAGGAAGATTAGCCCTGAGCTAACTGCTGTCAATCCTCCTCTTTTTGCTGAGGAAGAGTGGCCCTGAGCTAACATCCATGCCCATCTTCCTCTACTTTATATGTGGGACGCCTACCACAGCATGGCTTGCCAAGTGGTGCCATGTCCGCACCTGGGATCCAAACTGGCTAACCCCGGGCCTCCGAAGCAGAATGTGCGCACTTAACTGCTGCATCACCAGACCGGCCCCCAGTGCACACTTTTAAGATGAAGTTGATTATGCATCTCTGTTTCTGGTAATGACCTTGGTAATGTTGAGGTTGTGTTCAGTAGACCTTTGGTAAGATTTGACCTTGTCTTGTTTTCGTCTCATAAGATCCTGCTCTCCCCAACCTGTAGGGAGCTCTGCCTTTTTCTTGTTCAGTGTGCTCCTTTGTAGACCTGACTTTGGTTCTTTGTTTCTCTGCAGGAATCTTTGAGCTATTTGTCAACTTTGTTAGAGTTAATTTAGTTAGAAGTAGGTGGCTTCTGTAACTCCTTGTAACCTGGCGTGTGTAAACTGCAGTGTGTCGGGAGCACGTGCGTGAGGGGGGCGTCCAGGATCAGCCCCTCTTTGTGGTGGAACGCCCTCCTCCTGTGAGCAGTGCAGCCGACCTAGAGAGAGTGCTGCTGTCACTCAGTGAAATGTTGTTAAACCTTAATTTCTTAGCTTTTTTAGAGTAAAACGTAGTAGGAGAAGTTTCACTGTTTTTTCCCCTGGACACCACTGGATCCCTGAGTGACGCTAAGCGGGCCGGCTGTCCTCTCCTCCTCCTTGAGTTCGCTGTTGAAGATTCTCCAGGATCCTGAGAAGTGTCACTTGATCATGACAGGGGTCTGCCGTAGGTGCGGCACAGAGCACCAGTTCCTGCCACTGCCTGCACCCCTTCTGCACCAGGATCTAGCTAGAAAATAAACCCTTCATGTAAAGTATCCAGGAGGATTAAATCCTGTCCAAAATGGAACGTTCTTCTCCCAAGTTTAAGTAGCAATTTCCCAAAAGGCGTGGACTTGACTTTCACGTTCTGTTTTTCTGAATCAGCTGAAGAATCTTAGTGCTTGTCCACCTGCCACTTAAGTTAACCTTGTATGTTGCCAGGGATTTGGGACCCCTGTTTCTAGTGTTTCTGGCTGAAATGGTTACTTGCCCTGTTTAAGAGTGATCATTTATCAGGCTGGCAGTCTGCAGGTTTCACATAACGATTAGAGGCTTCATTTCCACATCACTTTTATAGTAAATCTTAACCCCAGTTAGATTTTGAAAGTGGGACCTCTTTTTGTTTAACTTTTGTTAAGGCTTGTGTTTAAGTTATCTTAAATAACATTTGAATTTTTACCTAAATTTGAGCCCCTCCACCATTATTGTCATTTTAAAAATAAAAGTAATAAATAAACATGGTTAGAAGAGTCAAGAAAACTCTAAAATGGAAAATAAAAGCCTCCACTTTGAGTAAAGGCAGTCACATGAATGGTCTTGTAATATCCCTCCAAGAAGAATTTTTTATGGAAATACTAGCAGTCTTTAAAAATAAAGCTTTTTTCTATTATGGTAAGTACGTACAACATAAAATTTACCATTTCTGAGTGTACAGTTCAGTGGCATTAGCACATTCACATTGTTGTGCAACCAGCCCCGCCAGCCACCTCCAGAACTCTTTCGTCTCCCAGACTGCAGCTCTGTCCCCATTTAACACCAGCTCCTCAGCCCCTGGCACCCACCCTTCTGCTTTCTGTCTCTGTGACTCCGACAACTCCAGCTGCCTCACGTAAGTGGAATCATACAGTATTTGTCTTTTTGTGACTGGCTTCCTTCATTTCGTGGAATGTCCTCAGGCTTCATCCTTGTTGTAGCAGGTGTAGAATTCTTTTTCTTTTTAAGGCTGAATAATATTCTGTGTATATACCATGTTTTTTTATCCATTCATCCGTTGTTAGACACTTGGGTTGCTTCTGTGTTTTAGCTCTTGTGAATAATGCTGTGAATGTGGGTGTATAATTACCTCTTTGAGACTTTTCAGTTCTGTTTAACTTTTTGAGGAGCCTCCGTACTGTTTTGCACAGCGGCTGTACCATTTCACATTCCCACCGACAGTGCACAGGGTTCCAGTTCTGCATATCTTGCCAGCACGTGTTACTTTCTGTTTGTAAACACTAGTATTTTATCTGTGTGATAAACAAGGCTGCATGCTGTTCCGTTATTGATTTTGAGACAGGTCTAAGTAACTGGGTAATGGGAGGTATTGCAGGGGAGAATAGTTGGTTTGTGCTGAATTTTGTGTTATGAGCTAGGCGTGTTTGAAAAGGTAGCGTACTGTTTACGAGACAGCAATATGGTGCAGAATCGAAGATGTGCTTGCCCTTGGTGCAGAGGTTCACCTTTTGGTGCGTGCCTTAGAGAGACTCACGTGCACACAGGGAGACGGGTAGAGAGTCATTCATCGCAGCACTGGTTGTGACAGCAGAAAAGTGGAAGGGTTAATGAGTGTTGGCGGGGATGTGTAAATGAACCGTGGTCTGGTCCCTCGGTGGAATCTTCTCGGATGAGAGAGAAGCAGCTAGAGCCACGGTTCCCAGCGTGGATGACAAGGCAGGTGGTTGAATGATATGTACTACACTTTACAGTTTATATAAAGTAAGCTTAAACATGCAGCCACAGTGCCATTTGTTGCTTGTGGACACGTGCGTGTTAATACGGTAAGTACATTAATGGGAACAGTGCTGACCTAATTCAGGATGGTGGTTACCTCTGAGGAGGGAGTGTGGAGAGTCGGGTTGAGAGGGGACTTCAGCTATTACACCAATGTTTTACTTAAAAAACACCTAGAGGGGGCCGGCCCTGTCCCTGAGTGATTAAGTTCGCGTGCTCCACTTCTGTGGCCCAGGGTGTCGCCGGTTTGAATCCTGGGTGCTGACGTGGCACTGCTCATCAGGCCCTGCTGGGGCAGTGACCCGCATGCCACAGCTGAAAGGACCCACAACTAAAAATACACAACTATGTACCGGGGGGCTTTGGAAAAAGGAAAAATAAAATCTTTTTTAAAAAAAACCTAAAACAAACACACACCTAGAATAGGGTGGAGCTGGGTAGTGGTATAGTCTTTGTACTTCTCTTTGTATTTAAAATGTCTCAACTTTAAATAAAGGTAAAAACGTACCACTGTCTAACCTAATGCTCAGGAAGGAACAGATCGTTGCACGCATAGCGGGGGTCGGCAGACTGCAGCCCTTGGCTCAGTCTGGCCCGCTCCCAGTTTTTGTAATAAAGTTCCGTTGGGCACATCCTGCCCATCTGATTATGCATTATCTGGCCACCTGGTGCGGCCAGCTGTGCTCTCCAGTGGCCAAGCTATGTAGTCCTACAGTATGTAGGCCTGGACGGCCCCCAGAGCTGGCGGTGCTCACCACGTGGGTCTTCTCAGAAGTTTGCTGAGCGCTGATGGATAGCAGTGAGGGGTTTCCTAGAAGCAGTGGAGCAGAGGTTCCCACGCTTGAGGGGCAAACCAAGGGGGTGTCAGGAAGCCCCAAATGTTCTCTTGACCATGTGATGCAACTTAGAAATTAGAGAAAACACTTCTAAATTTAATTCTGAGAATCAGACTTATTCTTTTTATAAGTGAATAGTTCTAAAAACATGAAAAGGATCTTGCAGGGTCAACAGCATTAGCCCAGGGTCACGAGTGGGCATTAGGACTGAGCTTTGGGTGGGTCGTGCCCGAATGCCCCCCCAGCAGGGAGACATTCCCTCTGTGGTCACTGAGCCAGGTTCAGGGTCTGGATCGCCGCGGCTCGGCCATTCTTTCACACACCAGTTTGCCCTTATCTGCTGTGTTTCTCTTTCTTACGTTGGAGTGGGAGTGTCATAAATTCTCTTGGAAGCTCTTGCCTTAAAATCACTGCCTCATCCCTGTCTGTAGGTCACCAAGGAAGCTTCTGCATGCTGTGTGTCATGCAGAATCACATCGTCCAGGCCTTTGCCAACAGTGGCAATGCTATCAAGCCCGTCTCCTTCATCCGAGATCTGAAAAGTAAGAGTTGATTGGTTCCGTATCGAATGCCTGCTACCCCAGCTCTGCGGTGGGCTCTGGGGAGTTGGTGGGAGGGAGAGGAAGAGTCAGGAATGAAGTCTCAGGAGTCCTAAGACTTCATGTAATAATAATTGGGCACATGTGGTGGTGCAGACTAAAGGAATAGTGGTTTGGAGACCCCTGTGGGCCGGGGTCAGTGGGGAAGGCCTCATGGTGGGGATGCTGGTGACCTCCGGTTTGAAGAAGGGGTGGGTTATGGCCAGGCTGGGGGTTGTGTGTTTTAAGTAGGCAGGTGAGCGTGAAAGAGCCGGGAGGTGGAGAGTGGGTGAGGAGGGTGTGGCAAGGCCTTTTCTGAACCTCAGAAACCAGTGACCACAGATTTCCCTTTGACTTGGCAGGAGAGAAGGGTCAGTTGTTTTTGAAACCTGTGTGAACTGTAGTGCGATAACCTTACTATCTGTTTGTGTTTGTATTGGCTCCTGGAAAACTATGGATTGGTGGATTTCGCGTTGTTAGTGCTTGGTGTTCTGAGGCATTTGTGCTCTTCTGTTGAATGAGGAGGGTTTGAGCCTTAGGTCTCATTGAGAAGATCACGGCCGTGAGGAGGCGTAGTGGGTGTGGAAGGCTTGGGCAGAGCACTTGTCCTCACTTGCCACTTTGCGGGGGACCCTGTTTTCCCTGGGCCCGCCAGGAATTGTGATGAGCGAGCAGCGGTGGGTCATTGGAAGGGAAGGCATGAGCTCTTCCCCCCACTCTGATGCTTCTTTTTTCCCTCTGTAGAGATCGCCCGGCATTTCCGCTTTGGGAACCAAGAGGACGCACACGAGTTTCTCCGGTACACCATCGACGCCATGCAGAAGGCCTGCCTGAGCGGCTGTGCCAAGTACGTGCTTCCCTTCAGCCCCGTTTGCAGTGGAGGCGGCCAGCCCTCTCTCTTCTCCCTGGCTTTCCTCTGTAGATGTGTGCATCTTGGTCCTTGACCTGCTGACGCTCAAATAAGGGATTGCGCCTGCTCCCCGGGACGGGCCTCTCCAGGGCCTTTCTCCGGGCGCAGGGCCGTGTGGCAGGACCAGGCGGTGGCGGTGGAGCCCCGTCCCAGCAACTTGATGAGGGAAAGCACTTTAAAGTCTCTGTGCGGTCCTCCCACAGTCAACATGGACTTTTCCCTTCTTTTTAAAATCACCTTGTTATTTTGATACAGAGGATGGGGTGGTAGCAATTATAATGTCCTGATGAAAGAACTTGAAAGCCTACAGGAAATGTGAGGGCTCGGAAGTTTATAATTTTTGAGATTTTACTCTCCTCAGTTACTGCTTCTTAATTTCAAATTTGAAAGCACAAAGTGCACGTGCCAGATTGATGACGTTATGCTGAGTATTTCTGACAGTAATCAGTTTCTGTCAGGAATATTTTTGTATCATTCGTGGGTTTGTCGGTTCAGATGAAAAAAAATTAGGTGGGAAATACTCCCTGTTTCATGGCTGTTGCCTCGGCTTGGAGGAGAACTGAATTCTCGACTGGAAATGCTTCCCAGTTACAGCTTAGGCAGTAGATGCGGAATGCCCTCCAGGAAGGGCGGTTGAGTTGCAGCCCGGATAATGGGAACCCCTGTGTCAGTGGATGAGGTTCTTAGATGAACCCTGAGAAGAGTTCCCCTGGTTCTTGGGGCACGTTTCCCGAGCCCTGCTGGGATCTCTGGCGTGGTCACATGTTCCTCCCTCTCCCTGAAGGGACGTACACCTCCCTCCTGGCCAGGCACATCCTGGAGCTGCCCTTCCCACGTGCTGTCCTCCCAGTAACTAACGAATGGAAATCTTGGCTGCCGCCGCCTGCGTGCCAGGCCCCGTGTTGGTGCTGGGTACTCCAGGTTAAAGGCGTGGTCCTTGAGTTTGAGGAGCTGAGAGTGTGATCGGGGAAGACGGATGACCAATCAGTGTCTATGATGTCACGTAGTAAGTGCTGTGGTGAAGGGACACTGTGGTAGCCACTCCCAGGAGAATTCCACTGTGCTCCTCGCCTGCAGGAAGCCTCCTTAGAGGAGCGACCTCGAGGCTCAGATAGGGGAAACGAGGCAAAGAGCGTGGCTGGGCCTGGGCGAGGCCTGCAGAGGTGGGTGGTGAGGCTCTGACCTTCCTGCAGCAGTGGTTCCCAGCCCTGGTGACGGGGTGGGATCACCTGGGAGCTGTTAGGACAGTAACTGACCCTGACCCCATGCCAGGCTGATTAGCCAGATTCCCAGAGGCGGGAGAATTCGGGAGAGATGGGGTGGCACGTGGAATGGGTATGTTTAGGTTTGGGGATGCGTCCAGGTTTGTGGTCTGGGCAGCAGGGTCGGTGGTGGAGAGCCGTCCACGGTGCAGGCCACAGGAGCCGACCAGCATTGCTGGAAGGCGGAGGGCACCAGGTGGGCCGGGCCTGGCGGGCACCGGTGCTGGGGAGAGTCGGACACTTGCACACACTCGTCCGTGAGAAGACCTCTACTGGTCTGTGGCGAAATGAGAAAAAGTAAGAATGGCGTGAGTGGTGAGCTTTCCACGAAGCTAATTACTGCATTGAATTTGCAGGTGGAAGGGCCTTTGTGTTTTTGCCCTTGTTAATGATTTTTGCTTTAACTTGTGAGCGGAGTGTTTATCCTATTTCTGCTTCGTGGACCTTGCTGCTGTTTTCTTTGTGACCTGATACGTGATGGGTATTTGTGGATGTCCCCTGTGCACCTGAGATGGCGTGTTCTCATGCTCTCGGGGTAGGGTCAGGCAGGTGTCTGTCTGTGGGTGTATCTGTTGATGATGTTGTCTGTCTTCCGTGTCTCCGCTTGCTTTTCCTCTCCTTTGTCTCTGTACCGAGAGTGCTGTGTTAGTCTGCGACTACCAGCGAATGTCTGTCTCCTTGCGTCTCCTGTAGCTTTGGTTTATGAATGTGATTAGATATTCATAGCTGTCATCTCTTCATTGAGGTTTGTAGTTTTTAGCATTATGAAGTGCCCTTTTTTGTCACATTTGAGGTTTTTTGGCTTGAATTCTATGCCCTCACTCAGCAGTGCAGCCCCTGCTTTCTGCAGGTTTCCACTGGCCTGTTACTCCCTTCTCCCTCACGTGCCTCTGCTGGGCTTTCCAGGCAGCCCTGAGCTGGAGGGTGCCGGACTCCGGAAGCCCCAGGCCAGTACCACTGTCTTGGCCTTTAAGTTATTTGGTCTTTCTGCTTAGAGGACCTCAGGATCTTGTTTTACTCTTTGAAGTCTGATGGTGACCAGGAGGGGCTTGGAGCTGATGGCTGTGGCCAGTGTTCCCAGACACCAGATACCTGACCAGCGACAGTTAGAGGTTGCATCTGCAGCATAGATGGAATCTCAGAACGTGTGGGCAGAAAAACGTTCTTACTAGCGTAGGGGTCGGCTGTCAGCAGTAGGCAGGTGGTGTCTGAACACCCTCACTTTTGGATCAGCTCTGTTCTAAATATCGTGCTTTGAAAATATGCAACAGCCAACTAGGCAGACCTTGTAAGTCAGTGTGTCGTGTCCTTTCTGAAATTTATACGATTCATTTATCAATTGCCAGGGAGAGTGATCTTTCTTTGGTGGCATTTCTCACTGATTGGAAAGTGACTGTCTCTGCGGAAACGTGTACAGGTGTTAGTTTTGTTTGTGTGGAAGGCCCTTTTTATGAATTTCTGGAAGTGTTTCTTGTGTCCTGGTTTTATACGTTGTTGGATTGTTATGTTCTCCTTTTTTGGGGTCTCCGGTTATTGGCTGCCTCCATTTTGACTCCCTTCTCTCAGACAGCTCTCTCTCTGCCTTAGTGTCCCCTCTGGTGCTTTCCCACACTGTCCGCACGTTTTTTGTTTGTTTGTTTGTTTTTGAGGAAGATCAGCCCTGAGCTAACATCTGCTGCCAATCCTCCTCTTTTTGCTGAGGAAGCCTGGCCCTGAGCTAACACCCATGCCCATCTTCCTCTACTTTATACGCGGGATGCCTGCCACAGCATGGCTTGCCAAGTGGTACCATGTCCGCACCTGGGATCCCAACCGGAGAACCCTGGTGAACCCCAGGCCACCGAAGCGGAACGTGCGCACCCAACTGCTGCGCCACCTGGCCAGCCCCAAGTCCCCACGTTTTTATTTGACCCCTTCTCCCTTGGGCACCTTGTGATTCAGTCTTCGTTTCTGAGGTTATTCTGTGTTTTTCTTCCATCTCTTTTTCAATTAACTTTCTCTTTTTTTGGTGTTTTTTACTTTTAGTTTTAAAATTTCTGATTCAGGGTAGTTTCTTATGTCCCCAGACGCTAGTTTGAGGATCTTTGATTCAGGTCGCAGTTTTGTGTTGCTCTTTTCTTCTTCTCTGTGCTTGTTTTCTGGGGGCTCATTGCCACCAGACAGGGTGTTTTGATTCTTGTTTACCGTTTTCTACGTGAAACACCTTTGCATGGGTTTCGGCTGCTTTGCTTGGTCTCAGAGAGTTGGGCTGTGCGCATTCTGAATCCGGGCGCCCCCTCGGTCGGCACGGTCACGCTCACTTGCTTTGATGGACGGCTTTCCCCGTGGAGGAGGGGGTAGGACAGCCTTCTGTGTTTTTTCCAGGACCCTAAGTATCCCCTTCTCTGGCTGCCACCACCCTGTCTCCGAAGGAGCCTGCCTGCCTTTGCCTTTGCCCGAGCGTCGCTGCCTTTGGGGACCGCCTCCCCAGCCGTGTTCAGTACCGGGTCTGGCTTCCGCGTCTCTTGGGGATTCCAGATGACCCTGGGCTGCCTCTGTTCCCCTGTCTCTACCTCCCTCGGCGTTTTCTGGACGCCCCTGCCCTCCCCCGGGGCTCGGGTGGGAGCGTTTACAGTAGCTTGCTGGGATCTGGCTCTGTTTCCTACTTTGGGTGATTTGAAGTTTGAGCTTTCTCTGCTTTGGGCTGTGCTGAGAGTGGGTTCTTTTGATGAATGGTGGTGATAGTAGATGATGGCAGTTGATTTTTCATTTCTTAACTTTGCAGAATAAAACTTCAGTGACCCCATGTTGGTCTCCCAAATACTTGGGCGTTATTCTCCTCGATGAGGTCCAGATCTGGGCAGTGCTGCCATAAATGGTAGCATAGACTGGGTGAGCTGCTGAGACAGGGTGCCGTCAGGTGTCTGCAGGGGCGGGCAGGCCGTGCATGGACGGCATCGTCCAGGTGGCCTCACGTGGCGAGAAGGGCACCAGGAAGCAGCAGCACCACTTCGCGCCTGGCGGATGAGTCTGCCGCATCTGGAGTGTGCGAGGAGGAGCAGGAGAGCGCACCTGGGCGCAGAGGGAGGCTTGTTCCAGGAGGGAGTGGACACGCCGTCCAGAGCTGTAGTGCTCCAGTAAAAAGACTAAATGTCCACTGGGTTTGTGTCCCGGAGGTCGTCAGTGACTCTGAGGAGGACGGTTTCAGAGGAGTGAGAGCCACATTCAGTGGGTTGCACGTGGAAACCAGGAGCAGAGGCTCGGTACAGGGTGTTGTTTCCAGAATCTTCGTTTCGTGAACAGCTGCGGTGTGCGGGCGCTGTGCTGAGTGCTTTCCGCAGCTTGGCTTGGCCGCCCTGTGGGCAGGCGAGTGTTAGCAGCCGAGACCCGGGCTGGCCCCAGGTCCCAGTTGGTAGACGGGGTGGGGATTTGAGTGCAGACCTGCCTGCCCCTGAAGCCCACACCCGTGACAGTTGCTGTCCCGCTGAGCAGATGCAGAGGTGGGGGTTTGTCCCTGCTTGCCCCTTGCCCCCCCCCCCCCGCCTTTCCACCAAATGAGAGGCTCATACATGTGACAGCTGGTCGGGAAGGAGTGGGGACCGTGCAGGACTGAGGCGGGTGAGCTGGAGAGGTGGGGGGTGGCTCCAGGAGGACGGGGCACTTCTGTCACTGAGACTGGGAGGCAGACAGGTGCATTTCTCGGGCCTCTTATTCTCTGTGAAGTGAGGGGTGGGGTCACCTGCTGAGAGGAGTGGGAAGGAGTCAGGAGGGCCTGAGGCAGCTGTTGGAGGGGAGGAGGCCCGTGCACATCAGCGCAATGTGGAGAGACCGCCCGGCCCTGCTGGGGGTCCCGCCGAGATGCCAGTTGAGTGTGTCAGCATGCGGTTGTGCTGTGGAACTTCCCAGCACCCAGCTGAGCTGCTGATGGAAGGGCGGGGGCTGGGGTGCCGGTACTGCTCTGCCCTGTCCTACCGTCATTCTCTTGAAGGCTGTGACCTTCTTTCCAGGTTGGATCGTCAGACGCAGGCTACTACTCTGGTCCATCAAATTTTTGGAGGCTATCTCAGATCGCGTGGTAAGTGGAGATGTTTTCTCTACCCTTTCTTGTCAAGGATCAGAGCATTAACTGGGAGATGCTGACAATTTGTGCCCAGGCTGGGGCTCTTTCCTAGCGAGCAGCCCTGGGCAAGCCCTGGCGGCCTCAAGCCTGGTCTCCAAAGCACCCTTGCCCAGGCACACTGTCCCGGGAGGAAGTTTGGAGCAAAGCGTCAAGAACATGTGGATGAGGGCAGTGTCATCTTTCCGCTGACCCCCTTAGTTCCTCACATGTGGCTGCTGCCCTTCAGCTGGGAGCAAGTGCCTGCCAGGCTGTCGGTCAGCAGGGAAGGCGGCCATTGCTGGGCGGCGTTGGTTTGACATCCATCTCCTGTGGGCTCTGCTGTCAGTGAGCTCTCGGGCTCTCAAGGGGCTGGTGAGCCGAGAGGGGCCTCCTGGTTCCAGGGCTTGGAAACCCGGGCCGGTGCGCTGGGGCCTGGCTCCCTCCCAGCACCTCTTCCTTCTGTTGCAGTGAAGTGCTCAGTGTGCAAGAGCGTCTCGGACACCTACGACCCCTACTTGGACGTGGCGCTGGAGATCCGGGTACAGACCAGGGTTGCGTTTGCAATAGGACAGGGAGAGCAGAGGGCAGAGAACCCCAAACAACAAAGACCAACATGGGCATGTTATCCAGTTAGATCAGGAGAAGAATGCTTAGAATCCTGCTGCCTTAAAGTAGAAACAAATGTTTTTGCATATTTCTTTCTAACCTTTTTCCCATGCATGTTCCCTTTGTTTTAAAAAAAGGTAGAATGCAGTTTGTGTCCTGAGGCAGGTAGAGTGACGACCCCGTAGACGCAGGGCTTGAAAGGGGAGGCCTGTGGCAGCCGGGGGCAGCTCTTGCAAGTGCTCGGCCTTCTGGGAGCAGAGCCGCCCGTGCCCTTGGGAGGGCAGCTTTCATTCGTTACCGCTCTCTGTCGCTGCCGCCTCAGCGAGGTCCTTTCGGCCTGAGGTTTAGAGCAGACGCAGCTGCAGCTTTGATGCACGTGGCTGGCTCCCTTGGTAAGGCTCCGTGGCTGCGAGTCCTTACCGCAGAGCAGGGGTTACAGCCTGGCTCCCCGTTCCTTCCGCGGCTCCTCCTGAGTCCTGGAAGGTGGCAGCTAGCTGGCCAGTTTTTATGCAAGTAAAATTTTGTGATTTGCTGCCTCAGCCTAAATAGACCTTATCCTTGGCATTTCTCAGGTCAGCGTTTTTCTGCTGCTGCTGATTCTGTCTCCCGTTTTTGTCCTCCTCAGCAAGCTGCAAATATCGTGCGCGCTCTGGAGCTGTTTGTGAAGCCAGATGTCCTGAGTGGAGAGAACGCCTATATGTGTGCTAAGTAAGTCCTTTTGCTCGTGGCAGAGAGGTCAGGCCGTCCAGAAAGAGGTGAACGAAGTCAGCAGTCAGCTAACCTGGCCCTGCTGCTGTTCCCGCCCCTCCCTCCTGCAGAGGGGGCCCCAGTCACATTTCTTGAGTGGCATATATATATATCTTGAAACCAAAACCTCCCAACAAGACCAACGAAGTGATAGCTGACGTCCACATAACACACACTGTGCCCGTTGCTGTCCTGAGTGTCTCACGTGTGTTGCCTGTGAAGTGGGCGCTGTTATCTGCCCCCCGCCATCTCACAGGATGAGGAAGTGGAGGCACGGAGAGGTGAGAGGCCTGCCTGGACACCCATCTGCTCCACAGGCCGTGCTCTGACCACTTGGCTGTCCTGCCTCGTAGATGAGCCGTGTTCCACGGCTTCTGTCTTTTACTTTAATTGTCTTGGGCGTTCCTCCGTTTCAGCAGATGAAATCAGACCTCGTTGTTAGAAGGGTCGCCCAGGCGCACTATCTGGGTGTCTTACTTTATGTTAGGTCACTTTGAAGCTGTAGTCACTGAAGAATGGTTTTCTTTCTTGTGCTGATGAGGTTTATCATTCTGTGCCACAGCGCTGCGTTTCCCCCTCTGCGAGTCCGTCTCCCTGCTCTCTGGAGCTGCCTGTCCACCTTGCCTGTCGTCTCCCCTTCACGTCCTTGTCTCCGGCTTTGCTTGCCCTGATTTCTCGCCTGCCCGGTTATGACTGGCTGCATCTGCTCTGATTGGGTCTTTCCTGTGTTTTCCCAAAGTGACTTTTCGTGGATCTTATCTAGTCTCCCACTTGGCAAAGGGCTCCACTTGCGCTTTAGAACCTCCGGCTTCTCTCTAGGCCCCATTTCCCCGTGTTGGCTGTCCTGTACTAAAGTCGCGCTGGTTTGATTTTTAGGGCTGCGGAAGGCCCGCCTCCCATTTAGGAAGACCTCGTTGTTGTAGAACAGTTGTTAGGGTTGTCGCCCTGTGTGAGGACGGAACCCCAGGGCCCAAGCTGAGCCCTCCCTCCTTCCTCGTAGATGCAAGAAGAAGGTTCCAGCCAGCAAGCGCTTCACCATCCACAGGACGTCCAGCGTGCTGACGCTTTCCCTCAAGCGCTTCGCCAACTTCAGCGGGGGGAAGATCACCAAGGTGAGCCCGTGGCGCCCGGCCTGCTCGGTCAGCCGCTCCTTCAGCATGAGACGCCAGGCTCTCCCGGAGCCCGCGAATTCAGCTCTCTGCAACACGGGCCCAGGATGCTGCAGGCTTTTTGCAAACTCCCTAAATGATTGTTTTGCACAATCAAGTTCAGGAACCACTGTCTTAGGGATTTTTTTATCCCACCCTCTGCCTCTGTGGGAGGTCTCCCTGATAGGGAAGGTCAAGGTTTCCTTAAGAACAAGCATAGTGAACACTAGGCCTTGTAGCTCTCATCCATCATATCCTGTTTTGTGTCTGAAACAGGTGCAGTTGTATGCTGTGGCTTTTTGTGGAATACAGAGTGAAAATCTTTTTGCACAATGGCATTTTAATGGAAGATGTCCTGTTTCATAAAAGTCTGGAGTTCTGTCCTCAGTTGTTAGAGCCTAATTGTGTGTTTGGGGCCAGGCAGGTGTCTGAGTGTCAGTGTCTTTACCGGCAGTGATAGTGGGCTTGCTCATCTCCTCGTTTCCCAAAGTGGTGGTGTGCAGAATGTTGATATTGTGCTTTGAAAGAAAGTGTTCCATGCCCAACTGAGTTTGGGAAAT
Source organism: Equus quagga (assembly GCF_021613505.1). Taxonomy (NCBI): domain Eukaryota; kingdom Metazoa; phylum Chordata; class Mammalia; order Perissodactyla; family Equidae; genus Equus; species Equus quagga. The sequence continues at coordinate 112,633,164 of NC_060277.1, read as the reverse complement.
GCCTATCTGAAGTTAAATAGTTCTTTTTAGTTGCAGGCCTTCTCAGAGCCTTTATTAAGCTATGTTGCATTTTGAATCTCCAAGAGGGAGAATTTATTATGAAGCATTTTCTAAACTTAATTGTCTGGGGAATCATTCATTCCTCCCTTTTTCTAATACTTATTATGTATTTACATTGAACGGTGCCTTGCAAGGCACTGGCAAATCAGTGGGAAATAAAATGGTGAATGAGATAGTTTGGTTTTGCCCTGAGCAGCCCATGTCTCACCTATTAACGTCTCCTGGAACTAGTTTTCCATTGAAATGCTGTTTGAGAAACATTGGTCTGTTTGATTGGGGGGGGGCCCATATCCAGCAAGTTTGTATTGGGGCTCATGAGCCTATTGTGCTTTTGAGATTTTGAGTTTATCCATAGAAGGGAAAAGATATGTAGGTAAATATCACGGACATGATATTGATCTAAAGTAGCCAGACACGAAAAACTACATAGTGTATGATTCTAGTCGTATGAAGTTCAAGAACAAGCAAAACCAATCAATCTCGACAGAAATCAGAACAGTGGATATTGGAGATGGGGCTCTTCGAGGGATACAAGGGGATTTTCTGTGTTGATGTCCCTACCTCGATAGGAATATGGGTTACAATCACTATACGCTTGTCGGAACTCGTAGAATGTGCACCTAAGAGCTATGCATTTTGCGCTGTAAGTTATACAGCATTAAAGAAGAAATGGCGTGTGTATAGGCAGAAATGCAGGTATGCCTCCTACTATTGAAAGATAACTTTTGAAATAAATAATTTTGGCATGGCCTTTGTTCTGACCCAGCCCGTTAAAAGTTTAGCTCAGTGTAGCAGTGGGCAGGGAGTCAGCATCTCTCTCCTGGAGGCCTGGCACCGGCGCTGTCTCCCTGTCCCCCTGCCGTGTTCTGTGCAGTGGCCGGGAAGAGAGCGAGTTGTTCTTCTCACTTCACACTTGGGGCCCAAGCAGCGAGAGCCCTGATTCTGGTGCGCGGCCAAGATGGCAGCTGACCGTAAATCGCTGGATGGGACAACACAGTAGAGTTTCTCGGGCTGGTTGGAACCTCTTCTTGGCTCCTCATCGTTGACTCGAGAAGGTTCCTGCCAGGTGTTGCTGCAGGCCAAGATGCCCCGAAGTGTTAAAGACCATCTGACTGAGCATTTGCGTAGTCGTCTGTGGAGAGGGCGAATTGACCCTTACTCTCGATGAGGAATTGTAATTGCCTTTTGCTTGGCTTTTCCAACAGGATGTAGGCTATCCGGAATTCCTGAACATCCGCCCATACATGTCCCAGAGTAGTGGTGAGCCTGTCGTGTACGGGCTGTATGCCGTCCTGGTCCACTCGGGCTACAGCTGCCACGCTGGGCACTATTACTGCTACGTGAAGGTCAGTGGTTGCTGTGCACGGGTTTCTTGCATAAGGTGGCAATGCATGTGCCACCGCCTGGGGCATGTTCGTGGCACCTGTCTGTACAAGTCCACACGTGGCCTCTGCAGCACATTTTGTCTGTACAAGTCCACACGTGGCCTCTGCAGCACATTTGTGCTACGGAAACAGCGGCAGTGTTGGCACATGTGCTCAGGTCTTATTGTCACTTCAGTGTGAGGAGTGCAAAGATGTCTTTAAAACCCATCCCACTAGGATCTCTAGTCCGGGACTTGGGGTGAGACCCTGGCGGGGGCTGCCCCCAGAGCCCTCTGCTTAGAGCCCTGGAGAAGTCTGGGGAAGGCCGGATGCTGGTGGGAGGTGCTCTGCAGATCAGACCTGCTGAAATAGCCTTGGCAAGGGAAAGCTTGCGTCTGTTGCATCACCAGGAAGGAAAGGGGACTCAGAGCACACTTTGGGGTCACATTCAGAGTTAGACAAATTTTAGACATTTTCATATGAAACCATTGCTAGTTAATTAGCAGTTGGATATACATGGTAATAAACAGCAGATATTTTTATCCCCTTTTTCAAAAGTGAGGATCGTGGAATGCTTGTTGATTGTTTTGTTTTGTTTTCCACCACGGCCCATGCTGCTTCAGGCAAGCAATGGACAGTGGTACCAGATGAACGATTCCTTGGTCCATTCCAGCAACATCAAGGTGGTTCTGAACCAGCAGGCCTACGTGCTCTTCTACCTGCGGTAACTGACTCCGCCCTCCCCCAGTGAACCCATTCCCTGTCCTCCTGCACTCATGGGTCCCCCTCACCTTTACCCGTGTGAAAGTAACTGGGACTCTGTGGAGGGGAAACTGTTCAGCAGCTCTCGTCCCACCAGTGCTGTGTGGCGGGGCGTCCACTGGGAAGGACCCTTTAGATCACATCTGCCTGGCTGTTGCGTCAAAGCCAGAGCCCCGGGGAGGTCAGAGCAGCATTCATCTGCCCACATCGAGGTGACTGGGAATGTAAATGGGAAAGGTACCTGTTATTTTATATTATCGCCCCAGTCAGATGTCTTGTGTCTGGGTGTCGGCCAGGCAACACCTTTCCTCTGCGGGCAAAGTTGTCCTGGGGACAGGGAGGCAGGCTGACAGGCGCTGCAGCAGAGCACCTGTGGAAGCTTCCACTCCTTGGGGCTGGTTGTCACCGGCCTGGAGGCTGGAGGACGTGGAGGCCGGGGGTGTCTCTGCTGCTTTATATGTATTTTCCCAAATTTGGATGGAGTGTTTGTAGGTCCCTTTAGCTTGCTGATAAGTTGAGAATCTGATCTTGGAGGAACTCTGGCTGTGACGTGCTCTCTGCTTCTGTTGAGTGGGTGTGCAAGGCCACGTGCCGGCTTCACGTTGCTTGAAAGGCACAGTGAGAGTTCAGTGCAGCGTGTTAGGGCCGACAAGGGTCGCTCTGGCTGTTTGCTAACTTTTTTCTTTTTAACGGAATTTAACTTGACTTTAATTTATTGTGACTCACGCTCGCACTCAGTTTCTGTAAGGCCTTTGTAGCTTTAGTAAGAGACTCCAACAACTTGTTTTCTCCGTTGGACAGAATTCCAGGCTTTAAGAAGAGTCCTGAGGGCTCCATCTCCAGGACAGTCTCCTCCCTTCCCAGTCGCCCTGGTGTAGTTCCAGACCACGTCAGGAAGAACGTCGGCAACGGGACCGTTTCCTCCCCGCTGACTGGAAAGGTACTTGTTTGAGAGGATCAGTATTTGCACGGCAGATCTTCATGCCTGTGCCTCTCGGGGTTCGAGGAGCCCCCAGAGCTCTTCGTGCTGGGGAACTCGGCCCAATGGAAGGAGAGTCTGCACAGGTTGTCCCGTTTTATTCCATGTTCTCTCTTAAGTTGGTCATCAGCTGACATTGGGTGAGGAACAAGAGGGGACAGTGATGAGCAAACGTGACTCAGCCAATCCAGACCGTAACTCACGGCGTGTGCCTGTCTCAGCCCACCTGCCGTGCAGAAGCACAGGGACAGGCTCGCCGAGCGAATTCTTGACCTTCAGCATTTGGGAAAAAATATTTTTTATCCTCACATTTTAATAGTGAAAATGTGAGTAGTTTGGACTAGTTTTAATTTCCTGATTTTGATAAGTGTACTGTGGTTATGTTAAGAGAATGTCCTTACTCTTAGGAAATACACACAGATGTATTTAGGGATAAAAGGGCATCATGTCTAAAATTTACTCAAATGATTAGAAAAAGAAATATAATAGAGAACAATAAAACTAATGTGGTAAGATTAGGAAATACTCTTGAAATTATTTTTTGTGTATTTGAAATTTTCTGCCAGAAAAAGTTAAGAACTCAGTTTTACTGGCAAAGAAATGAGCAATTTCCTTATTATAACACAGTTTATAATTCAAAAATAACTCTGGGGCCGGCCCGGTGCCACAGCGGTCAAGTTTGCACGTTCCACTTTGGTGGCCCAGGGTTCACCGGTTTGGATCCTGGGTGCGGACATGGCACCACTTGACAAGCCGTGCTGTGGTAGGCGTCCCACATATAAAAAGTAGAGGAAGATGGGCACAGATGTTAGCTCAGGGCCAGTCTTCCTCAGCAAAAAGAGGAGGATTGGCAGTAGATGTTAGCTCAGGGCTACTCTTCCTCAAAAATACAAAACAAAACAAAACAAACTCTGCCCTTTCTGTTGACTGTGCCTGTGACGCTTTTCCTTCAGTCTGAAGATCAAATGCAAACACAGGCTGCGGGGCCTTCAGTCAGTTCAGCACATCTGTGTTTCCCTCCCAACATTTGAGAAAATAGAAGCCGAATTAGAGACGGCGTAATGGACCTGGCAATGAAAAGTCGAGACCTAATGGCAAGGCGATTGCCGCTGTGTCCCAGACCAGGAGAGTTGGGCCTCAGGTGCTGCTCCGAGGAATGCTGTGGCAGCTGGTGCCTGGGGTGAGCCTGGGTGCAGAGAGGACCCCTGGTCGTCCACCCACAAGGCCACCTCACTTATCGTGCATGTTTTAATTTAAAAAATAACTTTACAGATGCACTGCAATCGCACGAAAGTCATTTTACTTTAACGTTGCATAAGCTGCATATACTTAACCTTCCACAAATGAGAAGGTTTTGCAGTGCAATGGGAAGATGTATTCCTCTTAGAAAGAATTGTCAGTAAAGAATACATATTTTAGGGGCCAGCCCTGTGGCACAGCAGTTAAGTGCACACGTTCCACTACAGCAGCCTGGGGTTCGCCAGTTCGGATCCCGGGTGCAGACATGGCACCGCTTGGTAAGCCATGCTGTGGCAGGCATCCCACATACAAAGTAGAGGAAGACGGGCACGGATGTTAGCTCAGGGCCAGTCTTCCTCAGCAAAAAGAGGAGGATTGGCAGCAGATGTTAGCTCAGGGCTAATCTTCCTCAAAAAAGAAAAAAAGAAAACATATTTTAAAATGTAGGAACAAAAGAGAAAAAACTCGAAAATAGAAGTGAATTCTTTATAATAAGCCTCTGGAAGAGGGAAGACTTTGTAAGCTTAGAATTGAGAGATAAAATATAGAAAAACAAACTATAAATTGGCTAAACTAAATCTTGAGTTTTTGACATAAAATATTACAAATAAACTTCTAAAATATTTTCAACAAAAAGTTATTTGTAACGTAAAAAGACTCATTCAGATGACTTAAAATCAGTCTGTTGCATGTGCAAAGGATATGAATGTTAAAGTGATGAGAGCCAAAAATAGTGTCAAGTGAGCAAATATTTTGCAAAAGAAGTACGTGTTTCTGGTAAGAGCATAAATGCAGTTTGGCTGTATGCATCAGAATTCATGAAAATATTCATAGCCTCATTAATTCCATTTCTAAGGAATTACCATGAGGTCTAAGTAGAGAAAAAGATTCAGTCTTTTGATTGTTCATTCAACAAATACTATTTCAGCACTGACTCTGCGAGACGGAGCCAGTTGGACAGGCTGTAATCATAAACCAGACAGTTACAGGCCCAGCCTTGGGAGCTTTATGGTCAAGCAGAGGAGGGCCAACGTTAAGTATTTAAATACCGAGTGAATGATTTAGGCCCAATTGTATTGAGTGCTATGAGGGGGATGGATGGGGTAGTTGGTACTGCATTGTTAATTTCCATGACAGTTGCAGACGATCTAGGTTATGCAAACTCTCCATTCAATGCAGTGGTTGCTGGTCAAACATTAAAGACCTTTATTAAGAGTGTAACTTTGAAAATGCTTCAGGTGATAGTGTTAAGGGGAAGCTGGGGCGCAGCTGTGCAGCCAAACCGTTCAGAAGGAAAGGCCAGGACCAGCCCGGTGGCACAGCCGTTAAGTGCGCACGTTCTGCTTCTCGGCGGCCCGGGGTCCGCTGGTTCGGATCCCGGGTGTGGACATAGCACCGCTTGGCACGCCATGCTGTAGTTGGCGTACCAGGTATAAAGTAGAGGAAGATGGACATGGATGTTAGCTCACGGCCAGTCTTCCTCAGCAAAAGGAGGAGGATTGACAGCCGTTAGCTCAGGGCTAATCTTCCTCAAAAAAAAAAAGAAGGAAAGGCCAGAGGGAGAAAACACCAGTCTCATAAGCAGTGGTTATGTTTAAGTGAGGGAACTTTTGTAAACGTTTTTCCTTTATACTTTTTTGTTTTTCTTGAATCTTTCTGAAAATGTACTGCTTTCATAGTAAAGATTATCATAAAGATACACACCCGTATGTGCACAGCTCACAAAATACTAAAATTATTCAGAGAAGTAACTGTCTTCCTCGCGTGTCCGCATAAATAACGTGTCGAGCTGCTGATCAGAGGCCCAGCCCGCTGCACGGCGTGCTTCCCCTGCGGGAGAGTCGGCAGGGTCTGACCGTCCTCTTCTTCGCTCCCCTTTAGAGACTAGACCCTGCGGCGATGAAGAAGCTGCAGAGCGTGGAGGAGCTAGGTGTGCCCGTTTCCAGGAATGGCTCCGTGTCGGGCCCAAAGTCTCAGAATGGATACGCCCCTCCAAAGCCACCCTCGGGGTCCCCTTCCTCCAGACTCTCCAAAACACCCACACACCTGCCCACCATTCTGGATGAGCCTGGAAAGAAGGCCAAGAAGTCGGCTCCCCTGCAGCACTTCTCCCCATCACCCAGAACTTCTCAGGGCTTCCACGGTACCAGCGACTCCAGCGGCGGCAGGTCTGAGAGCCACAGGCAGGCCTCCTGGGACGGCAGGAGCGCCGTCCTCCCTACCTCACCCAAGCTCCCGGCCGGAGTGACTGCCAACGGGCATGGGCCCAAGGGGGGTGATGAGAGCCCCGACCCGGAGAGGAGGGATTCCAGCAGCTCCAGCCCAGAGCACTCTGCCAGCAGTGGCCCCGCCAAGACCCCCCAGACCCCCAGGAGCGCAGCTGCCCACTTCTGTGATTCTCAGGGAACAAACTCTTCTGCCGCTGGCCCCTCGAAGGTGCTGCTCGACGGAGAAGGCGCAAAGGTGGTGAAGCCCAAGTCCCCCGTCCTGAACAGCACCGCCAGTGAGCCCGCAAGCACCATGTCTCCTCCACCAGCCAAAAAACTGGCCCTTTCTGCCAAGAAGGTGGGTGTGTGGGAGTCGTGTCGCACGGTCCGAGAGCAGGTTCGGTTGCAGTGCGGGAGGAGCAGGACCGTGCAGGGCATCTGGCCTCCCCTGGCGCAGAGGGACACAGTTGCTGTCAGGGCCATACCGAGGGCTGTCCTGGGGTGGAGGCGGGCATTGTGCAGGAACTCTGATCGTCGGATGATGTTGCGTGTGGCAGGTGGAGGTTTGGGGCGACAGGGCAGTTCTCCGTTTCTGTCTGGGGATAAAATACCCTGAAGGAGCCGCAAGAGGATGGGCGGGTGGTGGGCCCGGCAGGCGGCTCTGGGCACGGCCAGCGGTACCTCCGTGTGTAGCAAAGCTCAGTGATGTAACTGTCGTGCTGAGATTTTTGTTTGAATTTCTTTCCTTTTTTCCTTTTTGTTTCTAACCAAAAATACTTCTGGTTCTTCTACCATCCCCCACCCCCCCCTTTTTTTCTCTTTCTGTCCCCTCATCCTCTGGGCTCTTTCATTTTTATTTTTTACTTTTTTATTTTCATTTTCCCTCTTCACTCACGGCAACCTTTTTTAGACCACCAAGTTTTTATTTATGTCAATAACTGCAGGCCAGCACCCTGCGGAGGGCAACCGGCAATGACCTCCATCCACCTGCCCTCTCACCATCCTCCGACCTCACCTACCCCAGGAAAACCACTCACCCCGTCGTCGCCTCCACCTGGCCTGTCGGTACAATCAGGTAAGCTGTGGGCGCAGCCCCTCTGGGCAGGCCGGTTAGTGCCCGTGGCTGGCAGAGAGTGGAAGGTTATCAGCCTGGCGGGATGGACGGTGGTGTGAGGCTGGACAGGTCCAGGGCACTGGCCAGCACCGCGTTCTTCCTGTTTTCTCGCTTCCACCTGGTCAGGGAGCTCCGGCTGGCCAGAGGCAGGTTGGTCTCTGCAGTCCTAGTGCTTTTGCTTCTGTCCTCATCTTCTGTGTGCCATATCCATGCGGTGACTCAGGAGTGCTGAGAACTGCTCTGTCCTGTGGCCCCTCCCCAGCCCAAAAGACTCACAGTTGATTAGAAAGATGGGAGCTCCAGACAGACCCGAGTGAGCTGAGAGTCCCGTGATGTCGAGGGTTGTCCTCTTGCTGCCAGTAGCATCTTGCATCTCCGAACGACACTCCCCTTGGGCTTATCTATGAGTGGAGACCGTCTGTCTCCTCAGCCCCCTGGAGCCTCCCCGAGTAGGCTCCTTGGGCTGTCCACTTTGCACTGCCTTCTGGAGTTCCACGCTGGCTTCTAGGGCTCCACGCTGGCTTCTAGGGCTCCACGCTGGCTTCTGGAGCTCCACACTGGCTTCTACAGGTCCGTGCTGGCTTCTGGAGCTCTATGCTGGCTTCTAGGGCTCCACGCTGGCTTCTGAAACTCCACGCTGGCTTCTGGAGCTCCACACTGGCTTCTGGGGCTCCGTGCTGGCTTCTGGAGCTCTGTGCCGGCTTGTAGGGCTCCACGCTGGCTTCTGGAACTCTGTGCTGGCTTCTGGGGCTCCGTGCTGGCTTCTAGGGCTCCACGCTGGCTTCAGGAACTCCGCGCTGGCTTCTGGGGCCCCACGCTGGCTTCTGGGGCTCCACACTGGCTTCTGGGGCTCCGTGCTGGCTTCTGGAGCAGGGAGGTGTGGTTCTGTGCGTTCCAAGAGCTCCTTCAGGGCTTTTCCGGCTCCTGGGTTGACACCCTTTTGGAGGTTTGGGTTCTCCCCTCTCCGTCCCTCACACATAGGGTGCTCACATCCCGTAGTGAGCTGAGAGGCAGAAAGCTGAGGATTGTTGATACCTGGCTGGCTGATGGCTGGTGGGGCTGTCTGGCCTTTGGCAGCCGCGGAGGGAGCGGGGAGGAAGGACGATGGGGCGAGGCTGTGAGGTGCTTTGGGTGGGTTTGGTGTTTGCTGTGGGTGCTGATGTGCCCACCCCACCCTCACCTCCATCCCAGCTGCCAGCGGGTGGGCGCTGTTTGACCACGCGCTCCCTTTGCCACACCCCGCAGCCTCTTCCTCTCTCTCTCACAGCACTGTGCCTGGCACAGTATTTTTGTACCTTCAGTCCTTAGACATTTAAGGTATTTATTGGGTGTTTTTTCTTCGTTTCTTTGACGTGGAACCTTTTTTTTTAATTCCAGACAGCAGAGTAATGTGACGTGGTAGTACAGTTTGCACGGCCATCATAGTTTGTTCTGGTTTAAGTGATGACGATGACAGTTCTGTTTAATTCAGTAACCCTTTGAGCTAAGCATTATCGTCTCTCATTTACAAGTTAGGAAATTGTGGCTCAGAGTGGGAAGTCAGCTTTTCCAAGGCCACACAGTTAGCGAGAGGTCGATTAAGAAGTCTGACCTGACACAGCTCTAGGCCTCGTCCTTGTTCACCTTGCTGTGTTATCCATAAGCCAGCTGTCAAATCTGTGTCCCTGAGTTTCCTGGCCCCCCCAAATTTAGTGGAAGATGTATAGACCTGTCCTCACGTTTTTTAAAAGGCTGACTTCCTGTACTTGGACTCCTCAAGACTTGTGGAGGTTGGAGATTTATTGCTTAGTGAGGTTTTCTTCTCCTAACACATTTGTATTGAAAATTGAAAACACTAGAATTTACAAACATACTTTGAATCGCTTGGTGATGACACACCTAAGAGGTATATAACAATTCTTATTAACTTTGATGTAAGGTAGATTTGGATTCTGTCGTTAGCTTGTCTTTTCTAACTTTACGTATATGCGAGAATCATGGAGGAAGAACCGTTTAAAACCCTGACCTGAAAGAGAGAGGGGCTGAGGGTGAGCAGCAGGGGAGAGCTCTGCCCGCGTCTCGGAACAGCCTGTCCTCACTGCCCCGCTGTCCTTCCAGGGCCATTTCACCTGCTCCCAGATCATCCAGCCATCCGAAGCCCCCCCCCGGCCCCCGCTGCGCATCAGTGTCCAGTAGCCCCCAGCCTCTCCGGACGTCAGACCCACCGAGCTGCTCCCCAACCTCTGCTCCCCTGCCTCAGGTCAACGGGGGCTTCCGGTCCCCTCCACACCAGCTGCCGGAGGCCAGCGAGGCCCCACACAGCCTCTGTAAGAAGAGGAAAAAGAGCCCCGTGGGAGAGACCCAGGGGCCGGGCTCAGTGACACGGGAAGCAGCAGCGGCCCCTCCGGGGAAGAGGAGGAGGAAGAAGAGGAAGCGCACGGAGGACGGGGACGCCTGCTCCCCGCAGGAGGGCAAGACGCAGCGGCAGCATGGGGGCCCTGGGCACAGGCAGGAGGGCCGGGCAGAGCGGCCAGGGCACAGACTGGAGGAAGGAGGCCAGCAGCAGCTGAACGGCCAGCGCCTGGTGAACGGCTGGCGAGTGAGCTTCGTGACAGACGGCCACTGCGTGAGCACCCGGAAGAGGAGGAAGAAGGGGGCGGAGGGCCAAGGTAGCGAAGACCACCTCCACCAGGACCCACCTTGGCACAGGTAAGAGCAAACACAGGCCATTCGAGGCGAGTGTCACCTGGAAATGCAGTGCGCTGACTGGACTTGTAGAGTGTGACCGTGTTGTGAAGTGTCTCAGTGGGATGGCAAGTGGATGGCAGCCTTCCAGACCTGGCCAGCACCGTATGTGCAGGGTGGTCTTGTGACGCCAGGCTGCCCAGGTCTGTGGTCCCATCGTCCAGTTGTAGGACTTGCTTCAGTTATGATTGACAGTGCAGTTTTGGGGCCGGCCGTGGCCGAGTGGTTAAGTTCACGTGCTCCACTTCAGCGGCCCAGGGTTTCACCGGTTCGGATTCTGGGCACAGACCTGCCTCATCAGGCCATGCTGAGGTGGCATCCCACATAGCAGAATTAGAAAGACCTACAAGTGGAGTATACACCTATGTACTGAGAGGCTTTGGGGAAAAGAAGGAAAAAAATAAAGATTGGCAACAAATGTTAGCTCAGGGCCAATATTTAGGGGGAAAAGAGTGCAGCTGTATACTTTTCTCTCAAACGTCCCTTGTGCTTGTCTGTGGGGACAGTGAGCGGGCTTTGTCCTCCTTCAGGCTCGGGTGCTCTCGTGGTGGCTCTTCTGCAGAGTTGAGGCGCATGCCAGCTGAAGTTGAAGTTCCTGGGGTGTCTGGACCTCAGCGTGTTTGGAGCTAACTGTTGACTCTGACTTCCCAGGAGCTGCTCCCCGTCGGACACTGTCGAGCCAGAGACCCCGGCAGCATCTCCCAGGAAGAAGAAGAGGAAGAACAGGAAGCAGGAGTCACGGCAGGAAGTGGAAGAGAACGAACACCCCACAGGCCCCAGGGGCGAGAGGCTGGGGGGCTCTGCTGTCCTTGGGAGCGGGCCCTCGCCCGCTGTGAACGGCCTGTGTCCCGGGGACCGCACAGGTGTGCCCCACGAGGAGAGGGTGGGGCCCCTGGGGGCCGGGCCTGCGTGCATCCTGAAGCAGGCGTGGCCCAGCGGGCAGGGCCCAGGCGAAGCCCTGCTCCCTCCGCCTGCAGCCTGACCCCTCGGGCAAGCCGTCTGCCTGCTGGGTCGCAGCTTCCTCACCTGACAGCATTCAGCCAACACTGCCCATGGGGACAGAGAGTGGGCACGTAAACTCCACACACCTGTGAGCGCAGTGTTTCCTGATTGGAGGCCATTCCTCCTCAGCCTTCCTGTTGGATGGCTGCTGGCCTCCCAGCTGGGAGTTTTTCTGTAACCCTTGAACTTGTAGAGTTGGGTTCAGAAGCTAACCTCCCTCTGCCTCTTTTTGTGGTTGGGCCTTTCTGGACATCATGTGGCCTCTTGCTGTTGGGGTTCTGGGTGCTCTTGCTGTCCCCTGGCCTTACCTGCCTGTGGCTGAGGCCCCGCCCCCCAGGTGACTCCCCTTGTTCTCTTTTTTTTCCTCCTTCAGGGCTGGCTGGGCTCAGCTGGGCTCTTCTGATAGAATCTGTCTGTTAAACAGAGCGGGGAGAGGCCCCTCGGGAAGGGGCCCACTGGGCGGCAGATCCTGTGACGTCTGCTCTGCAGTCTGGGGATCCGGTTATGTTGGTGCTTTCAGGGTCAAACAGGCCCCTGGGGATGGACTAGTTTTTATCAAACTCCTGCGAAACGAACTCATGAATAAACGTGGAATTTTATTATGTTGCAAAACACTGCTGCTGGGCAGTGAAGAATAGGTGCATCAGGGGGCCAGTGTGTAGTTGTAGAAAAGGCCGCACAGAAGTGGCGGCAGAGCAGCGTGGTGGCAGTTGTCAGACCACGGGGTCACTTCATTAGACGCCGACCATGTAGGAGATGCTGCCCGGCCGCAGGGCTTGCCACCTGGTGCCGGAGCGGTAGGTGTGCTGTGGACCCCAGACCCCCGTTGGTTTGCTCTCAGTCTTGAACCTCAGAAGAGTTGCTAAACGGGGAAGGGCATTTGCAGCTAAGAGGCTGGAGAGCATTGTGGGTGGCTCCGCCTGCCCACTGGGCCGAGACGGTGCTGAGGAATGTCAGAAGAAGAGGCTGGAGAGGGCAGCAGGAGTAGGCCGTGGGGGCAGGCCGCAGGCACTGTGGTGCCGTCGCGCTCGGGGCACTGAGCCTGAAGGTCACAAGGTCTTTGATGGATTGGAGGCCAGGAGAGGCGCGGCCAGGCTTGTGTTTAGGGGACTGAGTCTGTTCCGGCAGTGGTAGTGGACGGTTGGCGGGGACCAGGTGAGGGGTGGTCAGTGCTGTCATAGTCCAGATGGTCCTGGTGGCCGGGCTCTTCCAGGACAGGGCTGGGAGACTGCGGAGCTTTCCTTCGGAGCTGCGGTGGTGGTGGCACTTGGTCATTCCCACCAGTTCACGCCGTCCCTCGTTCCTGGCTGGCTCCCCCTGGGTGAGGAGCCCATCCTTGCCTTCCCGTCAGACCAAGGACTCCCTGCTGATGATGGATTTTTGTTCTGGGTTCGGGATTTGGGTTGGGTTTTCATCTTTTTCAAGAGTTGATTTGGGCAGTAGCCTCTTCCGTTGAGCAGTAATCGTCGTTAACTGCCTTGTCAGAGGCAGGAAGGAAAAGCCTGTTTTCGTATATTCTTTAAAGCATTTATCTTTAGTAAGTTCTGCAATTCCGTTATAAATAAAAGGTGTGTGATCGTTTCCTCAATGTCTTACTTTAAATGTATATAAATGTTTCTCTGATTGCAGGGCTGGGACACGCTCCTCTTGTGTCCTGGAATAGAGAGAGAGAATCCGATGTGGTCCAGGAATTGCTCAAATATTCATCTGATAAAGCTTACGGGAGAAAAGGTACTGGCTTTGAGACTGGACTTCTGTCTTCCTCCGATTGGCTTATGTTGGGGGTGGGAGGTCTGCAGCGAATCCTGGTGTGCTGTAAGCCTGGCGCCCGGGCGTCGCTTGCCTGTGAAGCTGGGAAGAGGAGCGTGAACACCTGTTGTAGTCCTCTCTGACCCCCACAGCCATTGCACAAAGGCCAAGAACTGCTCCCTGGGGTCTGGGAGGAGGGGGAGAGCAGATCGGGCCTCTGTGGGCAGGGCGGGCTGGGGAGAGCGTTAGGATCTCTGGGCTGGGGAAGGGAGCGGACTGAAAACCCCTCAAGCATTGTGCTTTAAGTTATTTTTCTAATTCAGACTTGGAGAAAGAGCATGAGATCTTTGTTTCTCAGATGCGGACATGAGCTTAAAAAGAACGAAACTCAGTGTGTTGGTGATACAGAGAGTTAACAACACGTGCTCTTAGGTGACAGAATCGTCAGCTGTCTTGTCCACTGGAGACCACTCTGTCCCTCCCGTTCTCCTCTGCACATTCATTCTCACCAAAAGGTGGCGCTCAAAAATTTCGAATAGAGCCGGCCCCATGGCCGAGTGGTTGAGTTCGCACACTCCGCTTTGGTGGCCTGGGGTTTCGCTGGTTCGGATCCTGGGTGCGGACATGGCACCACTCATCAGGCCATGCTGAGGCGGCATCCCACATGCCACAACTAGAAGGACCCACAACTAAAAATATACAACTGCGTACCGGGGGGCTTTGGGGAAAAAAAGGAAAAATAAAATCTTTTGAAAAAATTTTGAATAATTAAGAACAGGCCAGTCTAGTTTGTGAACTTCATTCTGGAAGTAAATCTCCAGGACAGCTGGGGACACACAAAGGTGTGAGCACCTGTGTGTCTGTTTTGTAGTTCTGCAATGGGACGGCGGGGTGTCAGCCGTAAGCCAGGATGCCATCGAAGACAGCAGGCTGGCCCGTGCTGCCACAGTCATTGATGACTGGGACGAAGAGTTCGATCGGGGGAAGGTATGGTGTCTCGTGGCAGCTGGTGTGACGAGCACTTGGGCATCGCTCAGCTGAGGGCCGGGGCAGAGGTAGCTGGAACTTTCTGGGTAGTTTGAAGTGGCAGCAGCATTGTAAAGTGGTCGAGGACGAGACTGGAGCCAGACTGCCTGGGTCCACGTGCCGGCTTGGCCTCTAAATGTGCGTGGACATGGGCCAGGCACTTGTCCCCCAGAGCTTCCGCTCCCCATCAGTGAGGCGGGGTGGCAGGACTGCTCCCCGGCGGTGTGGAGGGTGGGTCTGTCGGTTTCTGTCGCGTGGTGAGAGTCGTGCCTGCGGGCACTGAGTGCTCAGCGAGGGCCCAGGACCAGGGAGCACCCTTTTTGGGAATTGTGACACCTGTGATTCTTGATATAGGAAAAGAAAGTGAAAAAATTAAAGAGAGAGAAGAAAAGAAACTTCAACGCCTTCCAGAGACTTCAGAGTAGACGGAACTTTTGGTCTGTGACTCATCCAGCTAAGGCTGCCAGCCTCAGCTATCGCCGCTGAATTTGCTGCTGTCGAGAAAGGTCAGTGTGTGTGAGTGTGTGGAACATGATGTGTGTGTATCTGCTATGTGTGTGGTGTGGAGTATGATGTATGTCTGGTGTATGGCGTGGACTTGGGGGTGTTGTGTGGGGGGTGTGAATGGCTGGCATGTGTGTGTGTGGTGTGGACTATGGTGTGTGTGTGTGTGTCTGGTGTGGTCTGGAGTGGGGGTGCGTGTGTGGTGTGGAGTGGGAGTGAGTGTGAATGGCTAGCGTGTGGCGGCGTGAGTGGTGTGTGAAATGTGGAGTACATGCACACACCAGTCACTTGCAGAGACCGTGCTGTTTCCGAGCTCCGTCTCGTGTCATGTGTCCTTCCCTGTGTTGGATGCACACTGGAGGGTGGTGGTGGGACACACAGGGTCTCATTCTCTCAATGTTCTTTGTCCCACAGCCTCCACCGATGGGGCGTCACTTCCTGGGAGCTGTCCGTCTGGACTGAAGAGCAGCTTTGTGGACTCCGCTGGCCCTGTTACCTCCAGGCCTTGCACTGTGAGCCTGCCATGGGAGGACGGCCCACAGAGGCTCTGGGCTTCTGTGGATCAGGACCCCCGGCAACACAACAGGCACCGTGACAAACCACACAGTGCCGTGTAGAGCAGGTGGCAGCACACCAGCTGGGAAGGGCTGAGCGTACTGTGCTCCTGGACAGCGGCGTCTTGTCTGGCTGTGGGAGAGCGCGGGGGGCGGCGGCTGCGCCTCTCCCAGTGCGTCCTCCAGTGCCCTTAGGATGACTGTGCACTGGGTACTCTTCTCGGCGAGCCATCCACCGCCTGCTCCTGGCAGCTGACGCTGCCTTCTGGTCCTGCACCCTGCCCCTCTCTGTTCATCTGGCGGGGGCCTGTCTGTACGCCTTACCTGTCCACCCCCAGAAAGTAAGAGCCCAAGGGCAGCCCCTCCCTCTTCTGGAACTGGGGGCGGCGCTACTAGTGCGTCTCTCCCTTGCCAGGAAGTCTGGGCCATCTCTGAGAGCGAAAGGCTGCTTGGGGTGGGGGTCAGGGTTGAAATGAGGTGTCAGCACATTGCTCTTTAGGCTGCTATTTATTCTGAGGTGGCTTTGCCGCACCTTCCCTTGCAGCTGCAGTAACCCATGGGTCTTTATCGAGGTGGTGGTCTTGGGGTAGAATCCTCCTTTTATTTTACTACTTAATATAAAACGTTTATTTTTTACCAGGCCTGTGGCTCCCAGTAGCAATATGTTTCCTTTCCCTAATATGCAAGTACTGGCTTCGTTGCTCAATTTTGTGAGTGCTTTTGAATTTAGATGATTTAAAACTCAAGAAGATCACTTTTTTATCTTGCTCAAGCTGTGCCTGCCAACTTGTAACTTAATAAATATGGGAAATCACCAGTTAAGGTGATATTTTCCAGAAAAAAGAAGAATGACTCAGTTGTAGAAGGTATGGAAGTGAACCTGAAAGTCGTTCCTCAGTGCATGCCTCCGCTTCCTTCCCTCTTGGAAACATCACGCCAGAGATGGACTGGTGTCTGCCGTAGACCGTCCCGCAGACCCAGCCTTCGTGGCCTGAGGCGCCTGGCACTGCTTTGCCACTTTCTTCCTCACTGAGCTCTGCTGCTCGCTCTGCCACCTTGCTCTGGGGCCTGGGGTGATCCTGGCAGTATCGAGAAACGCGTTACGTTTTTACATGGGGAGATACGTTAACATTTTCATGTGGGTGGTTCTTTTCGGGTTTTCTTCCTGTTTTGATACTTGTCTTTTAGAAAGGTGGGAGGATAATAGTGCCGGTGCCTGAGCTGGGCCTGCTCTGGTCCCGGCGGAAAGTGAATGGGCGTCTGCGGACGCTGCTCTGGGAGCTTTTTGCTCTATGCTCAGAGGACTGATTTCTGCATGTCACCCACCCCTTGTTCAAAGCTGAGGGGCCCACCCTTGCTCTGTGACTTTTCGTTTGTCATCTTGGGAGGGAAGGCAGGTGCCTTTACAGGCAGGGTTTTTCCCTTTTGAGGTGTTGACATTCATTCCTGTACAAATTATTTCCCCAGCCACGTTTTTCTGTAGTGTTCTGTAGTTCAAAAAGAAAATTTCAGTTGTCTGCTAGCACAGAATTTACTTCCTTGATTTCTTTCCCGCCTTTCCTCCAAATCAGTCTTTTCCTTTCTCTGCTATATAATCGTAAAACCTCATCCTGAGCAAAATATGTCTGTCATCTCTTGGGCGGTGACGAGCACTGGCCTGCCTTTCTGTGGCGTTTATCACCGTAAAGTGAGGCGAGTCCTTCCCTCCCACAGAAAATCATCAGCCACATTGGGAGGGGAAAGGATGCGCCCAAAAATTTAGTCCAAGGCCCAGGTCCCTTGTATATATAAACGTATAGAAATAACTAAGGCTTTTATAATCGCAGTCACTCAGTTGACTTACAATCTGGGTTTAATTTAACTTTGAGTTTGGAGTGGAGCGGGAGGTGAGCAGGGGCCTTTGTGGGAGGGACCACCTCTCCTAGATGGCCCTGTGCCACCTCACCTGCCAGTGTCGTGGTTGTGCAGCAACACCGAGTGTGCGTAGAGGTGCACGTCCCAAGCCTGTGCTTCCGCTCCAGGGGCCGAGGAGGCCCAGCTGTTGCCAAGATGTTGGTGCAATAAAATAACAAGTTTTTGTGAGTCCTGCCTGTGTCTGTGTTTTTTCCCTTTGACCCCCAGTCTGTTTTCCCAGGAGAATGAAAGGTTCTCCTGCGCTGTCAGGTAGCCCAGCAGTAAGTGGGGGCGTTTGGAGCAGGTCGTCACTACAAATAAAGGGAAATAAAGAGATTGACTTAAATGTATTAATAAAGAGGTTTATTTAAATTTAAAAAGATGGAGGAGTCCTTTGAAGTGGTTGCTAAGCTTGGTGGGTGATTTCCCATGAGTATTATATTGAGGAAACTTGGGAACAATATCATTCCACTGAGGTTTGTTGTGTGAATTTTTTTTAATGTTGGGATTTCTGCAGGGAAAGATGGGGAGAAATAACAGGTTGTACGAAACTTGGAGTTTCCCTCACAGTTGGCAGGAGCAACCTAGGCCACAGGTTTTGGGTCCTGCCAGTTCGGGCAGGAAAATGGAGAATGGGGCGTGGGGATGGCCAGTGCCTGGGCGGCCATGCCCAGCACTGCTGGCAGTGTGTGCGAAGGCCTGGGAGATGGGGCTCGAGTGGAGAAGACAGGTGAGGACGGCCAGTCCAGTAGGACCGTCCGGCTGCCTGGCTGGTTGCCAGTTTTCTTAGACTCTGCATGCCCTTTGGGGTTTCTGTTTCTGGTCTTCAGGCAGCCCCCCGTTCCCCTCTGGTTATTCCAAATGTTCTTGCTCTCCTGCTGCCTGTGTGCCCCTTAATCTTGGCAAATGATTTCTAATCCTGCTTCAAGAATTCCTCTCCCACTCCAGGGGGCTGGCCCTGTGGCCGAGTGGTTAAGTCCGTGTGCTCCGCTGCAGGCGGCCCAGTGTTTCGTTGGTTCGAATCCTGGGCACGGACATGGCACTGCTCATCAAACCACGCTGAGGCAGCATCCCACATGCTACAACTAGAAGGACCCACAACGAAGAATATACAACTATGTACTGGGGGGCTTTGGGGAGAAAAAGGAAAAAATAAAATCTTTAAAAAAAAAAAAGAATTCCTCTCCCACTCCAAAATAAAACAAAACACTGAAAAATGAAACTGAAACCAGTTTCTCTCCATCTCCATCTGTTCTTTTCTCCCTCTGATCTGGTGGCTCCAACACTCACGGAGTGGCGGAATCACCGGGGAGGAGCATTTAGTACTAACGAGAACAAAATCGGCATCCTTGGGGGCGAGGCTTGGACACTGGCATTTAAAACCTTCCTGAGTGATTCTACTGGGCAGCTAGCGCTGAGAACCCCCTTCTGGTCTGTTGTGTCCCATTGAAACGAGCGTCAGAATCACCGGGGGGTTATTAGAACACAGGTTGCTGGGCCCCATCCCCTGATCTTCTGATTCAGCAGGTCTGGGCTGGGGTTCCCAGGGGATGATGATCCTGCTGGGTGGGGACCACACTCAGACTCGCGGCCGTGATCAATGGTTCTCATATGGAGTGGTCAATAGAGGTGGGAGTTTGGGAAGGAAGTCAAATGTATAGACGGAAGCTTGTTCCTCTTGACCCTCTGTGGGGACCTCCACTGTAGACTAGATGCTGGAAGAGGTGGCCCTCTGTAGGGCTGGTACCCCCCCACCCCGTGCTCTTGAGAACAACCTCTTGCATTGTTTGGGGGACCTTGCTCCAGTAATTCCCCTGTCTGCCTCCTGTCTCACTTCCCCCTTCCATCCCTCGTGAACATGTTCAGGTGTCTGCCATCCTGCAGAAAGCCCTCTTGTCTCCGTGTCTCCCAGCCACCCTCTCCCTCAGCTAAGCTCCAGTCTGCTCTCCCTGCTTCCTTCTCCACTGTCCTTAGTCTGCCTTCTGCCCTCATCGCTGCACTCGGTGACCCAGTGCCCAAATCTGATGGGCGTTTGCCATGACTTCTTTTTAGAACTTGACACTGTACACCTCCCCTCCCTAAAAACCTCTTCTTTTTCTGTCCCTTAAATGTTAAATCTGCTGCATCTGATGAGCACTAGACGCGTAGATATAGCCAGAATCGATCAACTCCAATCAAACATCCCAACGTCCGATCAATATATCCCGCTGAATGTCTTCAGCTGGGTACCCTCCTGGCAAATTCACAGCCCAGACTGAATCCATTATGTTGTCTGCGCTCCTCTTGTCTGTGTCCTGCTCCTCCTGTGTCCCTCCCGTGGCTGGGGGCCCACCCTACCCTGTTGCCAAAGCCAGAAACATGGTTGCCCCTCCGCCCCCAGCACCCCCTCCCATTACTCCCACACACGCCAGTGATGGAAGCCTGATCTTTCTGCCCGGCTGTCTTGAAATTCCTTCTCTTTCCCACCCCCGCTGCCTGCCTCTCAGTTTGGGCCAACATCATTTTTCTCCTGGACTCAAATAGTCTTCTAACCAGTTCTCCAACCTCCAGGCGACCTGCTACCTGCTCTGATTTCCTGGCCTCTTGACAGTTTTTCAAGACAAGAAACCCTAATCAAATCGTTCCGACGTAAGGCTTCCCACCACCTGTCAGATAATACAGAGTCTGCTGTATTTGTGATCTAGACCCATCCTGCCTCTTCAGTCTTCTGTGGGCCCCTGCGGACCTCCGGGCAGCTGTCCAATACGACATAATGTGGTCCTTGGAAAGCACTCTAAGAGTCAAGGAGATGGACTTCTGTGCGGTGCCCGAGCCAGGAGCGTGCTTACTCAGAGCACAGCCTTTGCACAGGCCAGTTGCTTTCTCGAGGACAAGCTGCTGCATGTTGTTCCTGCTTTAAAAGGATTACAGTCGAGTCGGGTTGGAGTCATGACCTACGATGGAAAGACCAGACTGGGAATCAAGACGCGTGTTCTAATCGGGGGTCTGCCTCAAGTTCGCAGCGTGGACATGGGTCAGTTACGGCCCCTCTCTGGGTGTCCTCTGTGACATGCGGACGTTCGGTTGAAGCGGTCATAACCCGTCCTCAGGCCGTGGGCCTTGCATGCTCCTCTTTCCTGGTGCTTCTCCCTGTCCGCTTCATTTTGGAGGATGGTGATTAGAAGTGGCAGGACGCGCTGTTGCATATCCATTCCATGTCATGTGAGAAACGCGGTCACAAAAATTCTGTCCCTTAAGCAGGTTCTAGGTATTTAGGTGGCTTCTTATCATCATCTTCTCCTTCTGGCCTTGGACCAGATTTTAGCAAACAGAACCGAAGTACATGGCAAATACTTGCTAGGAAAGGCGTGTAGGGAATGCACGGGGCTTCACTTAAACCAGTGACTTTTTCAGGGCGATGTTGAATGAGTGTGTCAGGCTTCATCACCCCGTGCTAACGGTTGGGATTGTTAAAATGTACCTTACGTGGTTTTTTGCTCTTGCAATATTATAAGTTATCTGTGTTTAATGAGCTTTTCTTTCTCCCCTTTAAAATGTATGACTCCTCTGTTTTCTGTCTTACGTGGCCATAGGCAGATACTTCCCATTGGCAGGGATTAGTGCTCATTGCCTCCAGCAGCGCCCAGCACTTCCAGGCACCCGGGAAATCTTTGCTGACTGAGTTGCTCTGGAAAAGTTGCTTAAGGGAGCATGGTCGGTGACCATGCATTTGGACTCTGCTCACAAATCCAGCAGCCCACCCTCCGTCGATGTCGCTGGCTCAGACATCGTCCTTGCACCAGTTCTCCTCGATGTTGCCTTCTCTGAGCCCGAGCCCCTGCCCCCCTCTTTGTTTTTCTCACAAGTGAAAACATTTAGGCAAAGTCTGGCGGGAACTAGAGCATTAGCTCCTCTATTTGAACTGAAAGCCTGAACTGCATGGCACGTGGCCAGCCGTCTTTTGGGCGGCATGGGAACAGTTGGTGACAGCTGGATACAATCAAGTTCCATTACAAACAGATTTTAAGTGCCATTCACACATAGAAGGAACTGCAAGCTTTAGCAAAATAAAATCTGGGGGTTTTCAAAGCGAGACAATACCCCAATCTCGGCCTGCGTGAGCGATCCGGTGTGCGGTGTCCTGCATGTGTGAAGCACCCTTTCTTCCCCAGGGCACCGCCTCCTGCCCCTGAGTGCAGACTGCAGGACTGGTGAGTCAGGCAAGGATGGCTCCAGGCCGAGCTGCCCGGCCCCCTGTCTTGTATTTATTGAGGACCCCGGAACTCAATGCCTGTCTAAACCCTGTGTTCGGCCCACTCGCCTGGGTTGGGAGGGGTCAGAGGCTGTCTTCTAGAAGAAGAGCTGCTGCCTTGCCTCGGCCACCCTTTGACCTTGGTCTCAGGGAGTAGGACGGGCTCCCGTGGGAGTGGGCAGGTGACGGCTAGCAGGCCCAGCAAAGCCCGTTCTTCTCGTGCAGCAGGCCTTCTCCTGAGGCCCTTCTCAGCCTTTGGCCCCTCCCAACCCCAAATATATTTCGGGTTACCTCCGCTTAGAAAACTTCTTTCGTAATTCTGCTTCTGAGATTATTATGTAAGGCAGGGATGGTGGAAGGGAAGCATCAACTTAAAATAGTCATTAGGTGGATTACCCACCAAGGAGGACAGACAGATGGCAGTGAGAGGCCGGCAGAGAGCCCCGGCCCGTGTTCAAGGGTCTCTGAAGAGGGGAGAGATCTGGGTCAGAACCAGCAGTCTGGAGCGGAGGTCCAGATGCTCCGCCAGCGCGCCTGCCCTTTCCCCGCCCCTCTCTCCTTCGAGGTCTGCTTATGCTCCAGGGCGCAGGACACAAGTAGCGAGTGAAGCCAAGCTGGGGGCTCCCAGTCTGCACTGAGACCTCTGTGAGCCTCAGTTTCCAAATCTGTGGTAGACAGATTTCATCTAATGATACCTCCATCATGAGTGTCATATAACGGCGTGTCTCTGACAGTGACCTGTGCTCAGAAGTGCGTTTTAAATCCCTACCCAATGGACACTTGCATGCATTCATACATGACCAAAACAAACACTACCCTTATTTTATGTAATAGATGCCGATTTTTTTCTATCTTCTCTTCATCTAATGATGATTGGTTTCTCAACCACTAAGATTCAGGACCTGCTGTTTGAAAACCCTGTTGGAATGAAACAATGTGAAGTTAAGGGAATTTGTAAACAGTCAAGTACTATGCTCATCGAGTGACTAGCATCCGCACAGCAGGCCCCCCACCCCTCCATCCAGAGGTACTGGGTTTGGGACTTCAGAGGGCAATTCTGGAGTATTGGTAGTGAGAAATAACGTGGTACCCCAATCGCTTTTCTTCCTAAGTTTTGGTTATTGAGCAAGAGTTCAGGTGGCAAGGGACACTTGTATACTGTCAAGGGCAGGAGGCCGCTCGAAAACACCTTGCACCTTCCAGGGACTCAGGTTAGAGAGTAGGAGGGATGAACGGAGAGGGTGGCAAATGGGGGAGAGCTCAGTGCTGTCCTGTGATGAAGGCAGACCCCCCAGGTCAAAGCGGGTTGGCTCTGAGGGCTCCTGAGGCCAGGCCAGTAGGGACCAAATGCAGCTGAATCACTGAACACGCACATCAAAACACAAGGACACCTTGGGGCCAAAATGTGACTCCCTGCTCTCATGTCACCTGTAAACTAGACAACCTGGTGAAATCAGTGAAGACTAAGCTCATAAATCCACTAGAATGAACCTTTTAGGAGAAGGCTAATCTATACAAGAGAAGTATCTAGTTTTTGGAATTATTCAAAAGAGATATGTGGAGAGGGGGCTGGCCCAGTAGCACAGCAGTTAAGTTTGCATGTTCCATTTTGGCAGCCTGGGGTTCGTCAGTTTGGATCCTGGGTGCTGACCTATGCATCGCTTAGCAAGCCATGCTGAAGCGGCATCCCACATATAAAGTAGAGGAAGATGGGCACGGATGTTAGCTCAGGGCCAGTCTTCCTCGGCAAAAATGAGGAGGATTGGCAGCAGATGTTAGCTCAGGGATAATCTTCCACAAAAAAAAAAAGAGAGAGAGAGAGAGACATGTAGAGAATGTGCCTAAGGAAATAGAGACCATCTTAGACTTCCAGGAGACACCCAGGTTCTCCACCAAAGGCTGGGTCAGTCCATTCATGGGATTAGCACCCGTGTTTGTTTGTGAACGGACAATTTTCTCAGCCCCCAGAAGGGTGGGCCAGAGCCACACCCCTGATGGGACGTAAAGATTAGGGTTCCTTAGGCTGATCTGTTGCCGTCCATCTCGTCGAACCGAAGTACTGTCAGCTGTGTGGAAGTCGAGCAGAAGATGGTGACAGGTCTGTCACTTTACAGATCAGTTCTGGGTGGAAACCTCAAATCCGTTGGCAGAAGCCGCATTTTGTGGGTGGAAACAGGTCCGGGGGGTTGAGGTGCTGGCCCAGGTCCCAAGGCTAATCAGGAGCAGATCTGGAATGAATGAACGCACAAACTGAGTTTCCTCATTCATTTATTCCTTTTCTATGAGAGGAAATTACTTTCCTTTGTTGTCTAGAACAATTGAGAAGTCCTGGGAGGCCTATTTTAGGGTTGGCCCGTAATGAGATAGGCTGCTGTGAGGAGCCACACCTCTCCCCTCGATGGAGACAGTCCAAGAGAGCTCCCGTGACCCTTCGGGGACATCTCCAGGGCCATGGGTTGAGCTGTCCTCCAGCAGCCCCTGGGTAGAGCATGTGGTGCTCAGGCATCCGGTGGTACACGCACCAGGAAGGCCCGGACACCCCTGTGTCATGAGCGATCCTGATGTCCCAGCCGGCTGGGGCGCTCATAATTTTTATGGCTAGCGCCAAACTAAGAAAGAGCTTTTGCATCTGGGAGTGGCTAGAAGAGTGCCATTTTTCTTTATTTTTCTAAATTAAAAAAAGAAACAAAAAGTAATGCATCACATATTTAAAAACAACCAGCCAGGACTGGCCCAGTGGCGTAGTGGTTCAGGTCGTGCACTCTGCTTCCGCGGCCTGGGGTTTGCAGGTTCAGATCCCCGGCACAGACCTAGCATTGCTTGTCAAGCCACACTGTAGCGGCATTCCACATAAAATAGAGGAACATCAGCGCAGATGTTAGCTCGGTGACAATCTTCCTCAAGCAAAAAGAGGAGGATTGGCAACAGATGTTAGCTCAGGGCCAATCTTCCTCACACACAAAAAGATAGATAAATAAATAAAAAATGAAAACAACCAGACAGCAGAGAAAGGCAATGAAAAAGCAAGTTTAGAATGAAAAGGTCTCAACCTCCTCTCCTCCCAGTTTATTTCTAGCAACTTTTTTGTGTATCCTTCCAGAAAGAAATGATTTTGCACAAAGCAGAACATGTATATTTCTATGTAGCATTTGTATCTATCAGTGAGTTTTTTTTTTTTTTGAAGAAGCTCAGCCCTGAGCTAACATCTGCCAATCCTCCTCTTTTTGCTGAGGAAGACTGGCACTTAGCTAACATCCGTGCTCATCTTCCTCTACTTTATATGTGGGATGCCTGCCACAGCATGGGTTGGCAAGCGGTGCCATGTCTGCACCCGGGATCTGAACTGGCAGACGACTGGGCCACCAAAGCGGAAAGTGCGAACTTTACCACTGCACCACCAGGCCGGCCCCTATCAGTGAGTTTTTTAAAGCAGACAAGTGTAAGGTAGTGCACTGGGGATTAAAATACACTACATCTGGCCATCAAGGTGGTCGATGAGGCTGATGTCCTCAGGACGGAACAGCCGGGCTGCAGCCGGGAAGTCAGCAAAGATAGAATTGGACTAAGGGGAGCCCACAAGGAAGAATTCTGTACCTTTTCCTCTCTTTTCTTAGTGGTCTAAAAGGCCCTGGAGGTCCTGGGATCTCCATGGAGTTCCTGAGGCAGTGCCGTGTGGAGGGGGCCATGAGTCACTGCAGGGGAGCTGGTGGGTCTGGGGCTGCCATTCTGCAGCATTGGGATTTTCCTTTTTGTCACAAAGAGAAAGGCCTCCAGATTTCCTAGTGTCTCATTTGGTCCCTTCTTACATTCTCTTGCTGCTTTGTAAGCAGTTATTTTGAAGGGTCAAGTAGGAACGCAGTGGGGTGGGTGGGACTTATCATGCGTGTTGGGTGATATCCTGGGAGGGCCGCCCACCTGGCCCTGCCACAGCCCTAGGTGTGCCCTGGCCTCGGGACTTCCTTGGGCTTCAGTTTTTTGGTCTGAGACTTCAAGGGACAGGATGTTGTCTGAGGGCCTTTCCAATTCTTTCCTTTGTCCCTTCACTGATTGACATCTATTAAGGAGTGGCACCTGGATTGCGCAGGTCCTCAACCTCCAGGGGCAGAACCACTACCCAGGCTCAGCAAAGGTCAGCTCAGTTTACCAGTGGGAGGGGACTGCCCCGCCCAGTGCAGGGAAATAAACATGTAGGGAGCAGTCTAGAAACCGGAGCATTTAATGGGTGCGTGAATCAGGAATCCTGAAACGCTGGGAGATGAGGCACCTCCCTTTGAAACCTGACCCAGGTAAATTCAGCAGTGAACTCTGACGTTCATTGTGCTACGGTTCAGACAGCAGAAATAAACGAATTCAAATACTCAGCAGCCTTTGGCCAACCACCGGGCCCTCCCTGGCCAGCTGGGGCAGGCCTGGCCCGCGAGGTTGACGTCAGCGAGGACCACCCTGCCCTTCAGCGGCCGGACGCGACCTTGGGCCTATGTGGGCGGCCCGGCTGCCGGCTGCGGGGCTGCCCGGGTGAGCCACCCAGATGCCCCGAGCCGCCCTTGCGAAACTCGAAACCTACGCGGCCCAGCGGAGGCGGCGGGGGCGGGGCCTCGGGCCCTGGGGCGGGGCGGGGGGGCGGCGCCCCGGACGAGCGCGGGCCGGGAAGCGGCAGCGTGCCAGGGTGTGCGTGCGCGGGGGCGGAACAGCGGGCCCAGGGGCGGGGCCTGGGCGTGCGCGCGTGCGCAGGCGCGGGTCTGGAGACCGCCGAGTGCCGGGGTGCGTGCGCGCGGGCGGTGGGGGC
>NC_060277.1:112582613-112606570 GCF_021613505.1 Equus quagga | reverse complement strand
CGGCGGGCGCGGGGCCGGGGGCGGGGCTCCGAGCCGGGCCGGGGCGAGTGGGGCCAGGTGCGGCGGGACGCGGGCGGCGAGCGGCGAGCGGCGAGCCTGGCGCCGGCACCATGGAGGAGGACGACAGCTACGGTCAGTACGGCCGGCGGCCCGGCCGGCGGACGCCCCCTCCCTCGCTTCCTCCCTCTCCGGCCCGGCGGCGCCTCCGGCGGCTCGCGTTTCCCGGGGACGGTGGTGCGGGACGCGAGCCCCGGGCGGCCGGACCGGGCGGGGGCCTCTGCAGGGCGGGGGGCGCCGGGGCCTGAGAGGCTGAGGGCTGAGGGGCGCCGGGGGTCTCCGGGGCGGGAGCAGGAGGTCGCAGGGCCGAGGTTGCCAGGGTCGCAGTTTCTGGGTCGCCGAGGCGGGGACCGGGGTCTCCGGGGCGGAGGTCGCAGGGCTCGGGATTGCCCGGCCCGGGGGTCTCCGGGGCGGGGTCGCCGGCCGCTGTCACCCGGCGCAGGCCCGGCGGTGCCCCCGAAGGTGCCGTGTCCCCTGCGTCCCCGCCGCGTTCTCCATAGTTTCTGGCCCCTTGGTGTTGGCAAGTTGTGTGCCCCGGTCCGTGCCTTTGTTCAGAATCGGAAACGGGAAAGCAGCCAACGAACCGAAGCGGACAGGCCACCGGGGACGTTTCTGCGGCCAAGTTACCGGTGACTTGAGGGTGCTGTCGGGGGCCAGGAGCCCGGCCACTGGTCACCCGGGAGGGCCGGGTTAGTTATGCTGACCACCGTTAGGTTTAAATAGGCTACCGGTACAGCGCGCTGTCTGGGCAGCCTGGAGCTGCGTGCAGGAAAACTCAAGTTTGCCTTCTCGGCGGTGCGCATAGACGCGGCATAGTGATCACACCACACGGACGGCGAAAACTTGACAAAAACGAACAGTTTCCAAATTCTCCCCCTGCTAACCTTACCCTGGAAACTGTTGGCCGTCAGCGAGGGCGTTCCTCCCTCGCGTGGCTTGAAATTGCAGGGGCTGCAAAGGTTGTTTGAGATGCTTTAGTTAATTAACATTTTATTCGAGAGGAATTTAAGAAAGAATGGCAAATAGAACAGGTGGTGAACTTGCGTGGTTTGGGAGCAGAGTACAGATCCTGCAGAATTTAAAATGCTTATGTGGCTAAATGGAACCAGATCCTGGTTTAGTGACTAACACAGGTTGTTAGGATTATCTGTGTGTTTATGGGTGAGTGTTGAGAAGCTGTTGACTGGTGAAGAGGTGGGTTTATGACCTGCAACTTGACCCTGAGCTGCAGACACTGAGCGCGCAGCTGCTCTCAAGACCCACTTGTGCCTAAGTCCAAAGCTGGTTAGGGAGGGGTCCCTGTCAGATGGCCCCTGGTTGCCTTCCGAGTAAAAGCTGTGTGTGTGCTTTTCTTTTGTGATTGAACAAAAAAATCATCCACTGGCTGGTCCCAGAGGATTTTTTGGCCCCTCCAGACCTCTCTTTCTGCCCGTGAGAAGCCTTGTCCAGCGTTGCCTGCTGCTGTTTTCTCTACCTTCTCTTGCCGTTTAATCTCTGTCACATCGCAGTGTTCTGCCAGGCTTTCTTCTTGCCCTCTCCTGGTGTTCTTACCCGCCAGGCGAGACAGGAAGTTGTCGGTCTGGTTGCTTTTAATACAGTGACTGCTTTGCCACCAGGCATGACATGAATTTGTGCTTGAAAGGGGTAAATGGAAGCAGGATATACTCATTTCCTATGGCCGCCGGAACAGATTAGCACAAACTTGGTGGCTCAGCCCAACGCAAATTTGCTATCCTACAGTCTGGAGGTCAGAAGTCCAAATTTAGTCTCACAGGGCTAAAATCAAGGTGTTTGCAGGGCTTTGTTCCTTTCTGGAGGTTCTAGGGGAACATCTGTTTCCTTGCCTTTTCCAGTTTCTAAAGGCCTCCTGCATCCCCCGGCTGGTGGCTGCCTTCCGTGTCCACAGCCAGCAGGCGGCATCTTCTCGTTTCCCTCTGACCTCCGCCTCTTCTCCTTAGGACCCTGTGATTACATTGGATCCACCTGGATGATCCCGCATGAGAATCAGCATCCTTAGTTCTGCGGCAGTGATCCCCCTCTGCTGTGTAGGGTGACGTGTTCACAGGTTCTGGGGATCGGGACGTGGATATCTTTGGGGGCCATTATTCGGCTGACCGCACATAAAGATGAGAAAGAAATTTATTCTTCCCCTTTATACAATTAAAAAAAGTCATCTTCTTTGTATTTTGGAGGAACCAAAAAAGGTTGAGTTCAGGAAGATTCCCCACCCATAGGGTTCACCACACAAAAGGGAGCTAATAGCTGAAGATGGTCATAGGAAGAATGAGTTTCCCAGTTCTTCAAGGCTTGCCTCTGGCTCCAGAACTGTCCATTTTCCTCATTGGTTTTACAGAGAAGTAACCTTGAGAGATAAGACAGCTGTTCGGAGGCCACATTTCAAAAGGAAATGTGTGGCGCAGACTCTAAAGCACGTGAAAGGCCGTGTCCAGAGGCGCCCTCAGAGCCTCCGTTGTTGCGTGAGTCAGCCTAGGAGAGCACCCCTGTGTTAACATTGTGTCTTTGGGGAAATGGGTTATGATTTTCCAAGCTACCACTTTGGCGTAAAAAAACTTTTGGAACATAACTCATTTGTAGTATGCTGAAGACAGAGGATGAGTCTTAGTTTCCCTGTTCAATTAAAGAGAATTTTGAAAACTAACAACAAGGCCTCTCTCAGCGCTGTGTTCTTTGGTGTCCTGTGTAGATCCCCCACTGAGTACGGAAGCTTCTTCCTGCAGACACTCCTGCAATACCGATGGTGTCTTCTGAGGTTCCTAACTCACCAGACAGGTACAGCGTGGCTCAAGCTCCACGTGCAGTGTGATGGACTATACTACGAAGGCCCATGGAGGGGAAGTTAAACCAAAGTCACTTTAAAGCTTATTTTTCTTTGGAAAATGTGGAATTAGTCATTTTCTAAAAGCTTAATAATTGACGTTTTAAGAGAGATGTTCATGTCGCTTGTGGCCGGTTGGTTGTTTCCCCCAGTTTCTTTACGAATGTGACATAATTGGGAAGTTGTTTTTTTTTTAGAGTCACGTTATCTCCTTGTTAGAACGCTGTCTTTCCTGGGCTTCACAGTTCCCATTTGCACAGGGAGGAAGTGTTTCTCCTTTATGGGATACCCTGCCCAAGAGAAGACTCAGTTTCTCTTGGTGATTCTGCACTTGAGCAGACATTTTAACCTGCCTTTTCATGGGACTCCTCTGGAACTTTATGTGAAAGTTTTTGTGAATGTGCACTTTTGGAGGGTCCTTAGCTATCATCACGTTCTCAGACGGTTCTGACCCCAGGAATGGCTGTTCCAGAGGTTGCCAGCGTGCTGTCCGCCTCTCTTAGGACAGGTCCTGAGGTAGAGATGGGCAGGGTCATCTGGTAGTAACATTGGAAATAGTAGTGTGATGATTCTCTGTCACAGTGATGACAAGATACTCCACTCTCCGAGCATAGCTTCTTAAGATCATTGAACTCGTGGTGCCACTCAAGGCCTTTACTTCTCGAACACAGCTTCTCCTCCTCTTGCTTTTTATTGGCTTCAGACTTATGCCTCTTCTGCAGTGTGAGGGAGAGTTGGCCTTTAAGAAATAAGCTTCTAAGAGAGAGTGGAGATGTTGATCTTAACCAGGCACAGCCTCCGTCCTCAGCGGATAAAGTCAGGTGTGGGCAGTGGCATGCGTGGGTGCTGCTGCAGGACGGCGAGTGGGAGCCCGTGGCGTTCCGGGGAGATTTGCTGTTTCGTCTTTGTGCCTCTGGAACAAGCATGGGGCCTGGGGCCCAATAGAAGCAGCCTAGCAACTGTTGAGGGACTAATAGCTTGCACCAGGTTCCCTGAGGCAAAAGTCAACATTCAATGAGCTTGAGCTTTTGTCTTCAGTCTCCATCCCAAACAGAAACAGGAACACTTTTTCCGTGTGCGTTTGACTCCATGCCAAACCAATTTGCTTTGTTTTTCTCTGATATTGATGACTTTAATTGTTCTCAAATTTATACACTTAATGATTTGCCTTTATTGAAAAGAATACAATTATATGAAGTCAGGGCTGTCTTAGAAAATCTGGAACATAAGGTTACCATAATTACATATTTTATGGTCTTTAAGGTAGATTTCCAGGGGTGACATTAACTTGTCAGAGGGTATAAACATTTTCAGAATTCTTGATGCGTGGTGCCAATTTGCTTTCCAAAAGGGCTGTGCCAGTTTACCCTGTTCTTAGTGATGTGTGGGGTACATGTTCCAGGGTCACTGCAAGTGTGCCACTGCTGAGGATTAGCATTTGAAAGCTTTTTTTTTTTAAAAAAACCAATTTTATGGTTACAAAATGGCACCTCTTTAAATCTATTGATT
This sequence comes from Equus quagga, assembly GCF_021613505.1. NCBI lineage: Eukaryota > Metazoa > Chordata > Mammalia > Perissodactyla > Equidae > Equus > Equus quagga. The sequence goes on along the minus strand of NC_060277.1, from coordinate 112,602,168 downwards.
ACTAGCCAGGATGAAAAAAAATTCTTTTGCATGTTTGTGTATTATATGTATTTGCACATTGTGTATTATGACCTGGCTCTTCATGTGGGACGATGATTTCTTCATTTACTTAACTGAGATTAACTCTTTTTTTATGGCCTGTATCAAGTCAAGTGTTTATGTTTTTCTCTTATTTGTAGCACGGGGGAAATATATATTCATTCTGACTGGGATTTGGGTCAGGTTTTGACCAATGGTAGTTGTCACTTATTTACCTTTCCTTAATTTATCTTTTAAAGATCGAAGGTCTCTCAACTCAAATAGTGTCTTCTGGCCAAGTACAGTATGTTTCCTTTAGAGGAGAAATCGTGAGTTGAGGAGCTCTTATCGGTCTGGGTTATGATGATCAATAGTTCATCCTGTGGGGTCTTAAGGCACATGCCTACTGCTTTCCAAGTGTCCCGTGTGTTAATCCAAAACAGTCTTGCCAAATAGATCTTTTTCTTATATATTTCACGCCTTTAGGATCAGGTAGTCCTACAGTAAGATCCAGGAGAGTGCCTTCTTGTTTCTCGTTTCAAGAGTGAGAGCAAGCATATGGGTCACTTGGGGGAGGGGCGACAGGACTGTGAGGCAGAGTTTGGAAAGGGGGGGGGGCGTCTGCTCTGCTAGAGGCCTCTGCGCCCTTTCCTCCTCCCCTCCAAGATGAAAGGCGTGGACAGTGGGCCCCTGGAGAAGGGCTCTTGGCCTGACCTGTCTGTCTGCTTCATTGCCACACTGCTTCTGGATTGTCTCTCTAATTGTTGTTGCTTAGTTTCGGCTGCAATAATAGAGGCATGGAGGAGGTGGGAAATTATTTAGAAATGTTCGAGAAGTGAGTCCCACATCCTCTGAAACTGCTGGTAATGTTGTTTTGCTTCGCTCTTTGCGTTGACTAAAAAAAACACAATATAGGTTGAAGGCTGTGTAGGGGATTTTGGTTACTCTTCATCATCCAGGATCACGGAACGTGGTGTCTGTCTGCTTTCTGCTGGTGAGGTGGTGATGACCTGCTCTCTGTGATGCCTGACTCCTTCAGCAAGGGTCAGGATGTTACCTTCCTTAGTCAAGTCTTTTCATGTTTTCTACTTTTTTTTTTGAGTCTTCCATAAGGTTTCTATTTCAGAAGCATGACTTTATCTGGCCATGTTACAGTCTATGTTGTAATTATTAGTGTTGGGTATGAATGATGGAATTGGTTTAATGCTATTAAAAAAACTTTCCTTGGGGCTGGCCCGGTGGCTTAGTGGTCGACTTTGGTGTGTTCCGCTTTAGCGGGCTGGGTTCGTGGGTTTTGGATCCCAGGCACAGACCTACACCACTCATCAAGCCATGTTGTGGTGGCAATCCGCATACAAAATAGAGGAAGATTGGCACAGATGTTAGCTCAGGGACAATCTTCCTCAAGCGAAAAAGAGGGAGATTGGCAACAGGTGTTAACTCAGGGCCAGTCTTCCTCCTCCCAAAACAAACAAACTAAGAAACCAAAAAAACCCACTTTCCTCCTCAGTAGTACTTTTGCAGTTTTGGTTTCTGTGAGCAATTTGTAAGTGCTTATTCAGTCAACAAGCGTTAGTAACCACTGCGGACGGTGCAGCCCCTGGTGTCACGGATGCTTTGAGCCTAGACGGAGACAGATGTGGAAGCACGCTATGAAGGAGAGTGTCAGAGTGGATGTTGCAGGGGTGGACATGACAAACTGAGGTAGTCCGAGGAGAGCGGTCCTGTCTGGAGTTGGGGCGGATGAGGGTTGGGCAGAGGAAAATCTGCAGGAGAGCTGCAGTTCGAAAGGTGAGTTGGTGCTGACCAGGGGAATATGGCAGAGAGAATGAGCAGAGCCAGGAGGCGCCGAGTACCTGGGCCCCTGGGGCACCGCAAGTGGTGTGTGCCTGAGAGCAGGCGTTGGGGGGGCCCGGCGAAGTCGTGAGGGCTTCTCTGTGTTACCAAGGACTTTATTCTCTGGGCCATGGGGGGTGGTGAACGACGCTCACTTTGCATTTTGGGAGGATTCCTCTGACTGGTGTGGTTCCGATGGGCACCGGCGAGATCCCTGGGGAGCTGTTGCAGCCGTCCAGGTGACCTAGAGGATGAGGGCCTTTGGAGGAGGAGGAGAAAGGGAGGAATAATGACAAGACGGGTGGAGGACCTAAAATCGGTAGGATTTGGTTACCAGGCTTTGGGAGGGACAGAGCGCCCAACGGATAGGGGCAGGGTTGCAGGTGAGTGCCAGCTTCTGTCTCGGGGCCACTGCTTGGAGAGTTTTGAGATGGAGTGTCTAGAGGTGAACCTGGGAGCTCAGTTTTGGACACACAGAGTGGAGTTTTGAGGTACTTACAGACCGTCCGCTGTGAGAGGTCTGTTTAGGCAGTTGGATTTGGAACTGGAGCTCAAGAAGTTATCAGCGCGTGAGTGGCGGTGGAGCCCAGGGAAGGGGCGAGATCCCTGCTGGTTGAGAAGAGGTGCAAGGATGCCCAGGAGAGAGCGGTCTGGAGAGGAGACGCGGGGATCAGTTGTCTCCCTCTGGGAGCTGGCCTGCACGTGGGCGGGGAGAGGGTGGCGCTGGAGGGCTGCGGGAGGGAGGGGCTTCGTTTGCAATTAGGGGCCTTAGGACTGTTGATGGACCGCCTTACACGCATTTTGCGAGCGATCCTGAGCCAGTCTTGAGTCTGGTACTCAGATACTACAGCTGTAACCTCGATAGGGTGGAGCTCTTGTTCCGTTTTCTGTTTGGGCTTTTAGACACAGCACCTGCCATTTAGTTTAAGTTCCTTTCTCTTATGCTCTCTGCTTCCCTGAAATGCAGTTGCCACCAGCCCTAGTGGCTGAAATTAAGAGGATGTTTTGACTTTTAGCTGTATTCTTGCGTTTCAGCGGCCCACCGGGCGTTCCCCTCAGACCTTCCCTCACATCGCAAATTCTGCGGGTCTGAAGGCCTTCTTTTCCTCGCTCCACTCTGGTCTTCCCTCCAGACTTCCCTAATTGTTTTCACTTTTATCACCATTTACTTCTCACTCTAGCTATTTAGGCTTGAAAAAACGTTGATTCCCTGCTTCCTGGCCGCCTCAGTTGCTTTCCAGCCATCCATCCATCTGTCCATCTCTCCACCCTCTTCTTCATTATCTTCTTTGTGTCAGGATATTTGCTTGATGCTGGGGCTCTGAAGAATTTTAAAATAAGGCCCTGCTTTCAAGAAGCTCACAGGGTAGGGGCTTGACAAGTGGAAAAATTTCAAGATGTGTGGAGATGGAAGCAGACACTGTGGGAACCTGGAGGATTCCAGTTTTCAGCGTGTTTTGGCTGAGAGCTACTTTGAATAAAACACCTAATTATGGGCTCGCGTGCGATGGGCGCATTCCAGAGCAGGTGTTAGCACTGTCACTGTTTTCACAGCAGTAGCTCACTGCTCTGCACCGAGTGCACTGCGGAGCACTTTCCATGAGTGCTCGTTTAGTCCTCACAGTGGTCCTGTGTGGGAGGAACTAATAGCAGGCCAGTTACAGGGAGGAAATGGAGCCTGGGAGAGGTGGCTGTTTACATGAGGTGACCCAGCTGGTGGGAGCCCAGATTTCTCAGACTGCAGAGCCCGGCTTTCATCACTCTGCCGTGCTGCCCGCTCCTTTCCATTTCTCCACACCCCTCTTCACTGTCATATACCTTATATACTTTTTATGTCTGTCTTTCTCCTGCAATTGGGGTACAGAGTTCCATGTCTTGATAAAGTTGGGGTAGTTTTTTGGTTAAAATCTATTGCGGGTTATTCAACGGATGTGTATTGAAAGAACCCATTGCTAATCTGAGGGTTGCGGTCTGAGGAGTGTGTAGGATCTTTGTCCTGGTCTGCGGACGGGGTTGGTGTAGAGGCCCTTCCTCCGGGGGTTGGTAAGCGGGGCTGGTGTCGGGGCGGTCGGAGTCATGCAGCCGGGCCTCTGAGAACTCCTTGGAGCCAGGGTACAGCTTGTGGTTGGGCAACCAGCATTTATATGAGAAATCCAGGTAACTAGGTGAAGGTTGATAGTAGTAATCCTGCCTCTTACAAATCTGTACTCAAGCTTGCGTCTCAGCCACTTACAGGGCCTTTTCATGTCACTTCTTGCCTTGTCACCCTTTATGATGAAATAGAAAAGGCCATTGAAAGAAGAAATTCAACAATGAAACAAGAGAACACTGCAGGAGAGTAGCATTTCTTCAGGGGAACGACCGAGTACCTCCCAGAGTCTTCCTGCCTGAGGCTCTGACTTGGCAGCCTTGTCCCTTGTTGGAGGAGAGGCTGGCTTCTGATGCGCCCGTCAGGATGGCAGTATCCTGATGGGGTCGCCGAGGACTGTGAGACAGGACTTCTGCTTTGCAGGTTCACAGACAGACTTTGGGGCCTGCATTCGTAACCACTGAGTGAGAATGCCAGTTTATTACTGTGTTTGAAAGAGTTTTTAAAAGCGGGCTTTGGTCATTTGGCTGCTCTCAGCCCAACTGTGGACGTACCTGCAAGGGGACTGTCGTTCAGGACACCCAGCGAGCTGGGACACCAGAGTGTCCTCATTCTCATTCCTCCTGGTTTTCACCTCCTGTGACCGTCACTTCTGCGTCAGGACGGCAGCTAACAGTAAAGTGGAGTCGGAGTGCAGCTGCTGAGTGTCCTGGGCTGTCTTCTTGGACTTGGAGCCCTCCCGGTCGACTTCGCGCTGCGTAGGGCTTGCTTCCTCCTGAGGGCGGTTTGCCTCCCTTCTCCGCGTGACTTTTACTGATTGTGAAAGAGTGTGACTTCTTCACCCTATTCAGTAACTTTGACAAAGACTTCCAATGCTTTCCCTCTGTGTGCAGACAGAGCTTGGAGGAAGTGAAGTTCTGAAAAGATTGCTAGGATTGGAACTGAAGGATTATTTTATGGACTTATAGAGGTCCACCCTAGACTTTGTAGTCTCACTGTAGAGAACACCCCCAGGTGTGTTCCGTGGTGCACAGGGAGGGCGCCTCTGAGTATGCTGATGCCTCTGGGGGGCCCCACGAGATGTGACCCCTCACAGATCTCCATGCCTTGGCCCACTGCCTGCAGGGCCAGAGCGCACCAGCCACATACCCCCATTAGGGCCTTTCTCTAGCTGTTCGCTGGGCTTGAGGTGCTTTTCACCCAGATGTCCTCATGATTGATTCCCTCACTCACCAGCCTTTGCTCCATTTCCCACTCCTGGCAAGAATTACCCAGATGGTCCAACTAATTAAGCAACCTGAGTGGTGCTCTCCCGCTCTGCTCGACCCCTGTCGGCACTCATCGCCTTCTACCTATTACGTTTACTATTTGTGGTTGTCTTCTCCAGCTGAGATGGAAGCTCCATGAAGGCAGGAATCTTCATCTTTTGTTATCAGACACAACCCACATGCCTACAACCGGGCCGGGACGTTGTAGGCTCTCAGAGTTTGTCGAATGAATTGTTAAATCCACACTCCCTCTTCCCATCTGTTTTTGATCTCACTGAAATTGCTCATGTCAACTCGTAAGTTGCAGTTGAAATTAGCATGTAGCCCTTTCACCTCACACATGTCATGTCCCATCTCATTCTTCTGTTGCTTTGTGGTTTATTTGGGGCTGCAGCTGGTCGAGGTAATAACCAGCTAGGAAGTTCCTCACTACGGATTTGCTGGGAGGGTTATGGAAGGCTTTCTATGCATTCAGAGATTTCAGTACAAATCTTAAAAAAAAAGGGACGTTTAGACGAAATATGTGATGATTCTATTCTTGAAGATGAGTGTGGCAAAGAAATTCTTTAAGAGATGCTAGTAGAGGGGCCGGCCCGGTGGAGCAGTTGTTAAGTTCGCACATTGCACTTCTCCGTGGCCTGGGGATTGCTGGTTCGGATCCTGGGTGCGGACATGGCACTGCTTGGCAAGCCATGCTGTGGCAGGCATCCCACATATAAGGTAGAGGAGGATGGGCATGGATGTTAGCTCAGGGCCAGTCCTCCTCAGCAAAAAGAGGAAGATTGGCAGTAGTTAGTTCAGGGCTAATCTTCCTCATAAAAAAAAAAAAGGCTAGTAGAACCTCCAGTAAGGTGATCTGTGGTCTGAGTCCACTTTATCTAGGAAGTGTGAAGGTGTTTGAGAAATGCGTGTATCTTGACAAGGATTACAAATTTGTGATTGATTTTTTTTCACGATTAAAAGAATCAGGAAAGCTACTGGATATCTTGGTAGAATGCTACTCTGACTTGGATCCTTTCTGGACATGCCCTCAGCACCATAGAGAGACAAAAGAAGTGGCTTCATTTATCATTTTTTTTATGGCTGCTGTAACAAACTATCACAAATTTAGTGGCTTAAAATAACACAAATTTATTATTTTACTACTCCCTGGGTCACAAGTCTAGATTGGGTCTCACTAAGATCAAAGTGTCAGCAGGGCTGGTTCTGTCTGGAGGCTCAAGGAACGAATCTTTGCTTCCTTTTCCACCTTTTGGAGGCTGCCTGCATACCTTGGCTCCTGGCCCCGCTCCGTCTTCAAAGCGGCAGTGGCTGATCCAGTCTTTCTCACATCTTGTCACTCTGACACTGCCCCTCCCACCTCCCTCTTCTGCATTTAAGGACCTTGTGATTACACTGTGCCCACCCCGATAATCCAGGACACTTCCCATCCCTAGGTCACCTGATGAGCAACCTTAACTCCGTCTGCAACTTTAGTTCCCCTCTGCCACAAAGGTGAACAGATCCACGCGTTCTGGGATCAGGACGTGGATGTCTTTGGGGCCCATTATCCTGCCGACCATACCACCCTGTGGCTTTTGTGTCCCTGGGTGTTTCTAGTGAGGATAAGCAGCTTAGTCCTTCATGCGTATCTTTTTCTTCTTGAGGAAATGTTCCAAATGCATAGTAAGGATTACAGAATCGGGCTAGTTCTAGAGCATTCCTAGTTGAAAGTGTGTGCAAAACATCAGGCTTTGACCCGTACATCCTGTTTCTGCTCCTCAACAGCCCTATTTGTCATCAAATTACCAGAAGAAAGTCTTCATTCGGAAGGCTATGTTGTTGCTGCCCGTTCTTAGGAATGTGTTTGTACTTTCTTTGATAACAAAGAGAGTTTTTCCTAGTTTCAGGTATTGGAAACATCCCTGAATGATGGAGCTTGATAGGAAAAAGGAGTTCATTATTCTAGAAGGAGATATTGGCATGTCATTATGTGGTGATTTTTTTCCCAGACATCTGTCTTTTGTGCTTTGTCACATGATGGACGTCTCATTGTGTGGAGGAAGCAGGCCGGGTGCTGTTACTCTTGCACAAATTCCTGCTAAAGGCTCATTTGGTTAATTTTTACCCTGAATAGATTTCAGGGATACAAGACTGAATTTTTGGCTAGATACTACTGGTCTTCCTCTTTTCTGATTTTGCTATAATCTCCCATTTTCTTGAACACATAAATATGTATATATATAGCACTCTAATAATAGGAATTTAAATTTCTACCTTAAAAAATTATAAAAGTAACATATCTTTATAGTAAAAACTTGTTTGATAGAGAAAAGCATATAGTTAAAAGTCACTTTTGATTTTTAAAAGGGTTTTAATAGACTCTAGGAAGTCTGAGCAATTTTAGTTCTCTGTATTATCCCCAAGGTCAGTTGATTTACACACAAAAATAGGTTATACGTCACCTGATTCCAGCCTGGAGCAGCAGGACCGAAGAAAACAGTCGCTATGAGACTGAATGGTACTTGGAGATCGTGACCTGGAGAAAATAACTTCAGAACCATTTGGACTCAAAAGGCAGGTAGCTGAGGTGTGCATGTGAACAGGATGTGTGCTGTAGCATGGCTGCGGGAGTGGGCTCGTGTAGGAGAACATGTGAACTGGACGTGTGCTGTAGCATGGCTGCGGGAGTGGGCTCGTGTGTAGGAGAACATGTGAACTGGACGTGTGCTGTAGCATGGCTGCGGGAGTGGGCTCGTATAGGAGAACATGTGAGCAGGACATGTGCCGTAGCATGGCTGCGGGAGTGAGCTCGTGTAGGAGAACATGTGAGCAGGACATGTGCTGTAGCATGGCTGTGGGAGTGAGCTCGTGTAGGAGAACATGTGAACAGGACGTGTGCTAGAGCATTGCTGTGGGAGTCAAAACTTGGAAACTACTAAATGATTGTCGGTAAGGAGATGGTTCAATATGTAATTGTGTATTTATGTTACAGAATGTCAGGTGCCCCTTAACAGCTGTGAGATCTGCATGTACAGGTGTGGAGGATGGCCATATGATGCTGAGTGCAAAACAGGTTGCTCAGAAGATATCCTGGTTGTTATTATAAAATTGTGTTTTATCAACTCACATGGGTCTCTGCAAAGAAAAACGTCTATAACCTTTATAAGGATTCAGACCAGACATTGAAACTAAAGCTAAGCTGTGGACCTGGAGCTGGCGGTGTGCCAGAGGGAGCAGGCAGGGGCGTCCTTCGTGCTCTACAGGTGAGTGTGGCAGGGACGAGGAAAAGCGCTGGAGCCTCTTCTTGACTGTCAGTGAAAATGGGGGTGGCTGAATGACAGTTGTATTTGGGGTGAATTTTGATTTTAGGAAGTGATGTCATCAGATTTATTTGATACCTGTAACTTTGAGAAAGATGGGTATGTGGTACTTTGTGTCGAATTACTTTTTACTTCTGTTTAAAAATCTTAAGAACTGTTGTAGTGGGGTTTTTGTTTGCTGTAGGAAAAAAGCATTTGAAACTAGTAAAATGTCATTGCGTTCTTTGTTAAACTGTAAAAACCTAGCTCTTTGGATGCGAGGCGAGGAGTAAAACATCGGTGGTGAAAAAGAAGGAAGAGTTTTTTGACTTTTAGATATCTGAGTTTGTAAAATGACCATGCATTTCCAGTTCCAGATCGATACCTATTATAATTAGAGTCATCAGGTGTCTCAGGCAGATGAAGATAGAAAAGTGGTTTGTTTAACCTACCTATTGGAAGTGTATAATCTGGTAAATTGGATTAGAATGGTGGTTCCCATAACTGGCTAATCTGCAAAATCACCTGGCTGAGTTTTTTTCAAAAGCAGTTTGCTCTGGGCCCCTACTCCAGCCATGTCTGTGAACTGAGATCCTCCAGGGTGGGATCCAGGAGTGACGGAATACATACATGCACACGTGTTGTCAGAGCTGCTGAATTCCTGGAGCCCAGATGTACGAGACTCGCTCTCCCGAACCTCATGCGCTCTCCTCAGGGTGCGTTGCAGGGCCTGGCTTGGGTCAGTGGCAGAGACGGTTCCCTTCATTTCCTGTGTTGATTGTATGAAGTGATGGTGAGAGAATTTGTGTGTCCGGGATTGTAGGGAGGGAAGGCTGAGTGTTAAATGCATTTCTCCAACTGTAACTATCTAATTGATGTGGTTTTGCTTTAGGCCATTCAGAATTCCCCTTAGAGGGTTTTGAGCTTTCAAGCAGAGCTTTTTCAGAGGCTCAGCAGATCAAAGAAGCAAAAAATAACCAAGCTTGGGGTTTTTTTTGCTCCTTTATTCTAGCTACCAAGTTTATCTACCTCCCCACTTCAGCCTCCCCAGGTGTCTGTGTGGTTTCTGTTTTGCTCCTTTTAGAAAAAAGCCAGCTTCCCTTGGTGTTGCCCTGTTGCTAGGCAGCCCCAGGACGGTGTCATCCTAGAGCCCTGAGCTGCACTGCAGAGGAAGGGGCCTGAGGAGATCCTGCCCCTCCCCACTTGGGACGCGGACTGCCAGGCACACGGGACCTGCGCAAGAACTGAGGCTCACTCGCCTTGCCAAAGCATCTTCTGAGTCGTTTTCGTTCTCCTCAAGGGCTGTTGGGAGATCGTCTGAAAATTAAGCCACGTTAGGTGGCCTGCTAGGATTGGCCATAATTGTATGTGGCCTCCTTACTTTAGCACTTGGGCAGACTTTGAAAAATTACTACTAAGGAAAATTTCAAACACATGCAAAAGTAGAGGGAAGAGTATAATGAACCCCCACGGACCCATCACCACCAACGCTTTGGTGTAATTTCCTTTCAGTCTTTTTCTATGCATATTCCTACATGTTCACTCCTCTTAAGTCCTTTTTGGAAAATGTAGGATTAAAAATTAAGCTTAAAAATTAGTTCTAGTCATTCTGTGGAATGTTTTGTAGCTTTTTTTTGAGAAGTGTTTTGAGCTTTTCTTTCTGAGCTAACATCTGCCCCCAATCCTCCTCTTTTTGCTGAGGAAGACTGGCCCTGAGCTAACATCCGTGCCTATCTTCCTCTACTTTATATGTGGGACACCTGCCACAGTATGGCTTGACAAGTGGTGCGTAGGTCCACACTCGGGATCCGAACCGGGGAACCCCAGGCTGCCGAAGCAGAACGTGCAAATTTAACCACTGTGCTGGCACCCCCCCCCCCACTTTTTTTAAAGATTTTATTTTTCCTTTTTCTCCCAAAGCCCCCCAGTACATAGTTGTGTATTTTTAGTTGCAGGTCCTTCTTGTTGTGGCATGTGGGACACTGCCTCAGCATGGCATGATAAACAGTGCCATGTCAGCGCCCAGGATTTGAACCAGTGAAACCCCGGGCCGCCGAAGCAGAGCGTGTGAACTTAACCACTCAGCCACGGGGCCGCCCCCTCTTTAAAAAAATAGTAATGTACGTTTTTCTCTGCCATTAAAATTTGTGTGTGGACAGTTTTTTAGTGGCATCTATCAGGAAGGGACCCTGTCCTCATAGAGGACAGCAGGAGAAGCGAGACCACACAGGAGAGGAGAGGATGGGCAGGCCAGCTGGGTGGCCACAGCTCCCTGGGGCTCACAGCAGGTAGTGAGACTCACTGGGTCAGAACCAGACACTTTATTCCATGGAGCACAGCAGACAGCAGGACCTCAGCCTGGGGGTGCTACTTCCCCAACCCCAGGTCCCACGGAGTGATGTGATGGGCTCGGACCATGGCCATGCTAGAATTGGGTTGATCTGCAGCTGAGGAACCAGGGACTAAGGGCTTAGCACCTTTTGTGGCAGGCAGCAGACAAGCCAGGCCCCCTCCCCAGGGAGCCAGCGAGTCGTGCTATGGTCCCCTTGACCAACCAAATGTGACAGAACGACGTGCAGGCATGCTCGGGCTCCATGGTGGCCTGCCTCTGCCAAACGCGGGGTAATATGGATGCAGCATCATTTAATTAGTTGTCCTTGCTTGTCGGTTATTTAGAAGTTTCTGCTTTGTTCTTATAACAGATAACATTATTGTGAGTAAAACTGCCCACATATCTGAGGCTATCTCTTGGGCTAGATTCCTGAAAGTGGAATCACGAGGTCAGTAAGTTTGACTTTATATGTTTAGTCCAGTTTCATCCAGTTGTATTTTTCTGTTGAGTTTGGATGAGGGTTTCTTAAGAATTGGAGTGAGAACTCATCTGCTTTCCGCCTTGTGGATAAGCGTGGTCTGATTTTTGCTGTGTTCGTTAGACTCGCTCTGGTACTTGAACTTTGGTTCCTAAGGCATTTTTTTAGATATCTGTGTCTCCAAGATGTGTTAAATACTTTTGAAAGTAAGTCCACACAAACCGTGATTTAGTTCTGTACAGATAGCTTTTAAATTCTTTATATCAGGATAGGGAAGACAGTGCCTGTTTAGGGACACCTTGGTTGGAAGCAGCTCAAACTTTGCATAATAACTTTGTCTTTTAATACTTTTTCCAACATGCATTGTTAGGGCTCTTTCATCAGTCAGCCTTAATTTATGCTCTGGCTGTCTTGTGCCTTGGGCCAATTATCTGTCTTCTCTCAGGGGCACAGAATCGGGCTAATGACACAGTCGTACCGGGTCATTGTACAAGGTCATCGTGCAGGGTCCATTGAGGTGCTCCGCGTACATCAGTCAGGGAGCTGACCTGCAGCGGGGGCCTGGGAGTGTCGGCAGCGATGGCCGTCATCCACAGATGCTCTTGAGGCCTTCGTGGGGCCTCCACAGCAAACTAGGGTACCAGTGGTGATGTCTAAACATCTTTAATTTGTGATAATAAGTACAGTAATTTCCACTTCTCTGCTACAAACTTTTCAGGTTCTCTCTTCTTGTAGTTTTTAAAAAAAATTCTCACAGGAGAAGCATTTATTTATTGAGGTATAATTTACATATGGCAAACTGTATCCATGTCAAGTGCGCAGTTTGATAAGATCTATGTGACAGATTTGTACACCAATGAGGCCACCATCACAGTCAAGACACAGCACGTTTCCATTGCCCTGAAATGTCCGTGTCCGTTTGTAGCCCATACCTCCCCTCCACCCTAGGCACCCCTGATCTGCTTTTTGTCACTGCTGATTCCTTTGCATTTCTCAGAATTTTCTGTAAATGGGATCATACAATGTATTCTCTATTGCCTCTGACTCTCACTCAGCTCGAAGTGTTTGAGATCATTTTGGGGGTGTCACTCTTTCTTTTTATTGCTGGGTGGTGTTCCACTGTCCGGAAGACCACGTTTTATTTATCCATTCACCTATCATGAGCTTGTGGGTTGTTGTCCAGTTTTTGGCCATTGTGAATAAAGCTGCTGTGAGCATTCATGAACGGGTCATTGTGTGGCTATGTTTTCATTTCTCTTGGGTTAATACCTGTGAGTGGAATGGCTGGGCTGTATCATAGGGGTTTTTTTTCCCACCTTAAAAATGTTTTATTATATGTAAAATGTAGTAGAGGTAGTCAGGAATGGTATGTAACTGCTTTTAAGTCTTAGAAAAGCTTTTATGTAAGTCTCTATTATGCAAATCAGTTAAAGAATGTTTTAATATGTTATCATTTTTGCATCAGTCAACAAAAATCTGGATTTACCTGGGTCCGGCCCAGTGGCGCAGTGGTTAAGTGCGCACGTTCCGCTTTGGCGGCCTGGGGTTCGCTGGTTCGCATCCCAGGTGTGGACATGGCACTGCTTGGCAAGCCATGCTGTGGTAGGCGTCCCACATATAAAGTAGAGGAAGATGGGCACAGATGTTAGCTCAGGGCCAGTCTTCCTTAGCAAAAAGAGGAGGATTGGCAGTAGCTAGCTCAGGGCTAATCTTCCTCAAAAAAAAAAAAAATTTGGATTTACCTGAAAAAAAAAAGTGACGTAAAACTTGAAACAGTCACAAGTAAATGAAAACTTTTTTTTCTGTTCCTGTAGTAAAAATCTCAATTTTATACTTCCTTAAAATTGGGGGGGGAACTTCGTGCAAAAATTTAGAAGTATAAGTTCCCATGAGTGGGCAGATCCCCGTAAGAGCACTGCACCAATTGGGGGCGGCGTGTGGCCCTTTGGAACGTTCCATCAGCATGTGTGCGCTTCTCCTGTGCTTTCCCTTTCCAGGCTTTCTCTGTCTGTCGGGTGGGTTTCTCCTCGGTAGCTCGTGGCTCTTGTTCATGACGTTGTGAGACAAACACCATGGAAGGTCCTCCACGGTCACTTTGTTCCTCCCCCGAGTGTAGCTAGAAGACAGCGCCCTCTCACGTCTCAGCCAGGCGTTTGCCACCCGCTGGATGGATCACACCACTCAGTGGTAACCTTTGAAAAGCAGGGAGGGTGTCAATATTTTTTTAAAAGGAATTACGCTATAAAGTCTTTTTAGAACAATTCTTTTGTTGAGGGGTTTTTAGTGTTTGAACTACCAGGTAGATGATCTTCTACTTTGAAATTAAGGTATTAATTAAAGGTTATTCTTTTTTTTTTTTTTTTTTTATTAATGTTATGATGGATTACAAGCTTGTGAAATTTCAGTTGTACATTTTTGTTAGTCATGTTGTGGGTACACCACTTCCCCCTCCGTACCCTCCCCCCACCCCCCCTTTTCCCTGGTAACCACCGATCAGATCTCCTTCTCAATATACTAATTTCCACCTATGAGTGGAGTCATATAGAGTTCGTCTTTCTCTGACTGACTTATTTCGCTTAACATAATGCCCTCGAGGTCCATCCACATTGTTGTGAATGGGCCAATTTCGTCTTTTTTTATGGCTGAGTAGTATTCCATTGTGTATATATACCACATCTTCTTTATCCAATCATCAGTTTCTGGGCATGTAGGCTGGTTCCACGTCTTGGCTATTGTAAATAATGCTGCGATGAACATAGGGGTGCAACGGGCTCTTGAGATATCTGATATCAGGTTCTTAGGATAGATACCCAGTAATGGGATGGCTGGGTCATAGGGTATTTCTATTTTTAACTTTTTGAGAAATCTCCATACTGTTTTCCATAGTGGCTGTACCAGTTTGCATTCCCACCAACAGTGTATGAGGGTTCCTCTTTCTCCACAACCTCTCCAACATTTGTCGTTCTTGGTTTTGGATGTTTTTGCCAATCTAACGGGGGTAAGGTGATATCTTAGTGTAGTTTTGATTTGCATTTCCCTGATGATTAGCGATGATGAACATCTTTTCATGTGTCTATTGGCCATATTCATATCTTCTTTTGAGAAATGTCTGTTCATGTCCTCTGCCCATTTTTTGATCGGGTTGTTTGTTTTTTTGTTGTTAAGCAGTGTGAGTTCTTTGTATATTATGGAGATTAACCCTTTGTCGGATAAGTGGCTTGTAAATATTTTTTCCCAATTAGTGAGCTGTTTTTTTGTTTCAATCCTGTTTTCCCTTGACTTGAAGAAGCTCTTTAGTCTGATGAAGTCCCATTTGTTTATTCTTTCTATTGTTTCCCTCAACTGAGGAGTTACAGTGTCCGAAAAGATTCTTTTGAAACTGATGTCAAAGAGTGTACTGCCTATATTCTCTTCCAAAAGACTTATTGTCTCAGGCCTAATCTTTAGGTCTTTGATCCATTTTGAGTTTATTTTGGTGTGTGGTGAAAAAGAATGGTCGATTTTCAATCTTTTGCATGTGGCTGTCCAGTTTTCCCAGCACCATTTGTTGAAGAGACTTTCTTTTCTCCATTGTAGGCCCTCTGCTCCTTTGTCGAAGATTAGCTGTCCATAGATGTGTGGTTTTATCTCTGGGCTTTCAATTCTGTTCCATTGATCTGTGGACCTGTTTTTGTACCAGTACCATGCTGTTTTGATCACTGTAGCTTTGTAGTATGTTTTGAAATCGGGGATTGTGATTCCGCCGGCTTTGTTTTTCTTGCTCAAGATTGCTTTAGCAATTCGTGGTCTTTTGTTCCCCCATATGAATTTTAGGATTGTTTGTTCAATTTCTGTGAAGAATGTTCTGGGGATTCTGATTGGGATAGCATTGAATCTGTATATTGCTTTAGGTAGTATGGACATTTTAACTATGTTTATTCTTCCAATCCATGTGCAAGGAATGTCTTTCCATCTCTTTATGTCATCGTCAATTTCTTTCAAGAAAGTCTTGTAGTTTTCATTGTATAGATCCTTCACTTCCTTGGTTAAGTTTATCCCAAGGTATTTTATTCTTTTCGTTGCGATTGTGAATGGGATAGAGTTCTTGAGTTCTTTTTCTGTTAGTTTATTGTTAGTGTATAGAAATGCTACTGATTTATGCACGTTAATTTTATACCCTGCTACTTTGCTGTAGTTGTTGATTATTTCTAATAGTTTTTCTGTGGATTCTTTGGGGTTTTCTATGTATAAGATCATGTCGTCTGCAAACAACGCGAGTTTTACTTCTTCGTTACCTATTTGGATTCCTTTTATTTTTTTTTTCCTGCCGAATTGCTCTGGCCAGCACCTCCAGTACTATGTTGAATAGGAGTGGTGAAAGTGGGCACCCTTGTCTTGTTCCTGTCCTCAGAGGGATGGCTTTCAGCTTTTGTCCATTGAGTATGATGTTGGCTGTGGGTCTATCATATATGGCCTTTATTATGTTGAGGTACTTTCCTTCTATACCCATTTTACTGAGGGTTTTTATCATAAATGGGTGTTGGATCTTGTCGAATGCTTTCTCTGCGTCTATTGAGATGATCATGTGGTTTTTGTTTTTCATTTTGTTGATGTAGTGTATCACGTTGATTGACTTGCGGATGTTGAACCATCCCTGTGTCCCTGGTATAAATCCCACTTGATCATGGTGTATAATCTTTTTGATGTATTGCTGTAATCGGTTTGCCAAAATTTTGTTGAGGATTTTTGCATCTATGTTCATCAGTGATATTGGCCTGTAGTTCTCCTTCTTTGTGTTGTCCTTGTCAGGTTTGGGGATCAGAGTGATGTTGGCTTCATAGAATGTGTTAGGGAGTTCTCCATCTTTCTCAATTTTCTGGAACAGTTTGAGGAGAATAGGTATTAAGTCTTCTTTGAATGTTTGGTAGAATTCTCCAGAGAAGCCGTCTGGTCCTGGACTCTTGTTTTTGGGGAGGTTTTTGATTACCGTTTCTATTTCCTTACTTGTGATTGGTCTATTCAGATTCTCCATTTCTTCCTGATTCAGTTTGGGGAGATTGTAGGAGTCTAGGAATTTGTCCATTTCTTCCAAGTTGTTCAATTTGTTGGCATATAGTTTTTCATAGTATTCTCTTATGATCTCTTGTATTTCATTGGTATCTGTTGTGATTTCTCCTCTGTCATTCCTGATTTTATTAATTTGCACTTTCTCTCTTCTTTTCTTGGTGAGTCTGGCTAGGGGTTTGTCAATTTTGTTAATTCTTTCGAAGAACCAACTCTTTGTTTCGTTGATCCTTTCTATTGTCTTTTTTGTTTCAATATCGTTTATTTCTGCTCTTATTTTTATTATTTCCCTCCTTCTACTGACTCTGGGCTTTGTTTGTTCTTCTTTTTCTAGTTCCGTTAGGTGTCGTTTGAGGTTGCTTACGTGAGCTTTTTCTTGTTTAGTGAGGTGAGCCTGTATTGCGATGAATTTCCCTCTTAGGACTGCTTTTGCTGCATCCCAAATGATTTGGTATGTCATGTTCTCATTTTCATTTGTCTCCAGATAATATTTGATTTCTTCTTTAATTTCTTCAATGATCCATTGTTTGTTGAGAAGCGTGTTGTTTAGTCTCCACATTTTTGCACCTTTCTCTGCTTTTTTCTTGTAGTTGATTTCTAGTTTAATAGCGTTATGATCAGAAAAGATGCTTGATATTATTTCAACTCTCTTGTATTTATTGATGTTTGCTTTGGTTCCCAAAATATGGTCAATCCTTGAGAATGTTCCATGTGCACTTGAGAAGAATGTGTAACCTGCTGTTTTTGGATGAAGTGTTCTATATATATCTATTAAGTCCATCTGGTCTAATTTTTCATTTAATTCTATTATTTCCTTGTTGATTTTCTGTCTGGATGTTCTGTCCATTGGTGTTAATGGTGTGTTGAGGTCCCCTACTATTATTGTATTGTTGTTGATGTCTTCTTTTAGTTCTATTAAGAGTTGCTTTACAAATTTTGGTGCTCCTGTGTTGGGTGCGTATATATTTATAAGTGTTATGTCTTCTTGGTGGAGAGTCCCTTTTATCATTATATACTGTCCCTCTTTATCTTTCTTTATCTGTTTTGCTTTGAAATCTACCTTGTCTGATATTAGTATAGCGACACCTGCTTTCTTTTGTTCATTATTAGCTTGGAGTATTGTTCTCCATCCCTTCACTCTGAGTCTGTGTTTGTCTTTGGGGCTGAGGTGTGTTTCCTGGAGGCAGCATATTGTTGGATCTTGTTCTTTGATCCATCCTGCCACTCTGTGTCTTTTGATTGGGGAGTTCAATCCATTTACATTTAGAGTGATTATTGAGACGTGGGGGCCTACCACTCCCATTTTGTGTCTTGTTTTCCGGTTTTTTTCAGTTTCCTTTGTTTCTCGTCCCATGGTTTAATCTGTTCTGATGTAGAGCTGCTACTCTCTGTTGTTGTCCTTCTACTTATCTCCTCTGCTCTTGGTTTTGTAGCCCCTTTCCTTTTTTGGATTTTTCAGGAATGAGGGTTTTCCTGAGGATTTCCTGAAGAGGAGGTTTTGTGGCAATGAACTCCCTTAATTTTTGTTTATCTGGGAAAGTTTTTATTTCTCCATCGTATTTGAAGGATATTTTCGCTGGGTAGAGAATTCTCGGCTGTAGATTTTTGTCCTTCAGATTTTTGAATATATCTTTCCACTCTCTTCTAGCCTGTAAAGTTTCTGCTGAGAAATCTGCTGATAGCCTGATGGGGGTTCCTTTGTAGGTTAGTTTCTTTTGCCTGGCTGTCCTTAATATTTTC
This sequence comes from Equus quagga, assembly GCF_021613505.1. Lineage (NCBI taxonomy): Eukaryota > Metazoa > Chordata > Mammalia > Perissodactyla > Equidae > Equus > Equus quagga. The sequence goes on along the minus strand of NC_060277.1, from coordinate 112,584,083 downwards.
TCCTTGTCGTTGACTTTTGCTAGCTTCACTACTATATGCCGTGGAGTTGGTCTTCTTGCATTGATAAAGTTTGGAGATCTATTGGCTTCTGTCACCTGAAGATCCATCTCCCTCACCAGATTTGGGAAGTTCTCAGCCATTATTTCTTTGAATAGGTTTTCTGCCCCTTTCTCCTTCTCTTCTCCCTCTGGTATACCTATAATCCTTACGTTGCATCTCCTAATTGTGTCTGATAATTCTCGGAGAGTTTCTTCATTTCTTTTAAGTCTTGCTTCTCTCTCCTCCTCTGCCTGCAACAATTCTATATTGCCATCTTCCAAATTGCTAATTCTTTCCTCCATATTATCGGCCCTACTGTTCAGAGCATCTAGATTTTTCTTAATCTCCTCTATTGTGTTCTTCATTTCCAATATTTCTGTTTGGTTCTTCTTTATCGTATCAAACTCTTTTGTGACATAGCTCCTGAACTCGTTGAGTTGTCGGTCAGAATTCTCTCTTAACTCATTGAGAATCTTAATGATGGCTGTTTTGAAGTCATCGTCATTTAGGTTATATATCTCATTTTCTTTGGGATTGTTTTCTGTGTATTTGTTGCTTTCTTTCTGTTCTGGAGATTTAATGTATTTTTTCATATTGCTTGATGTTGTTGATTTGTGCCTCCGCATGGAGATAGAGTTTAGTTGCTCCTTTCACTTGTTTCAGCTGCTGCGGTGGGAGGAGCAGCTGTTTATATTTCACCAACCAGGAACCCTGTCCGTAGTTGCTAACTGGGCCTGGGCCCCTCTTCGTAGCCACAGTGGCCCTTTGGATTCCCTCCTCTGCCGTGGGGGCCGTCACAGGGGGGCTTCAGGCTGCAGGTGCCTACTGCTGCAGCCCACCTAGATGTGCTCTCTCCTTGGGGTCTGCAACGGTGTTATGGGCTTTTCCAGCGGCCAGGGGTGGGATCACTTATATTTGTCGCTCCGTTGCTGTCGGCACCCACCAAATCTCACTTGTCCTCTATGGGTCACAGGAGAGCTATTGGCATCTTCTACAGTCTGTGGTTAGTACACCTAGCTATGCTGCTTTTGCCATGGGGTCTTCCAGCCTTGTGGCTGGCGGCTGGGTGCCTTCTACTGGTGCTGTGCAGAGGCTTTCCCTAAGGCTGCTGTGAGCCTGTAGGGTTTCCCCCTAGGCTACTAAGCTGGGTCTCTGGAACTCTCTCCAGCCCCAGTCCTCTCTGAGATCTCCGGCAATCCCTAGCCTCACGGGGTGGGCAACGGCAGCTGGGGGTCGCCCCGCCCTCAGGGCTTCTCTCCGGGCCTCTGCCGGAGCTGTGAATGCTGGGCGTGGCCCCTCTGCTAATGGCAGACAGAGAGTTTTGTCTGCTGCCTGGCGGAGCTCCGGCGCTTCCCCTCCGGGTCGCAGGACCGGCCTTTGAAAGTTCCCCCCGCCCCGGTCCTCTCCGAGATCTCTGGCAATCCCTAGCCC